>NC_046159.1:80867477-81167477 GCF_011064425.1 Rattus rattus | reverse complement strand
AATAAGTATGATGAATGCTCTTCTATTGTAAAGAGTTCATTACTAACATAGCAACTCTTTGAAGAATTCACAGACGAAGATGGAATTTAAGCAGTAATTTTGTTGTATGAGGTTGGAAAGAAATTTTTCAAAATCAGGAAGGGCAGCAACTAATTAGCTTGACTTATAGCAGGGATCTCTGTTTTCCTGAAGGACAAATGCCTATCAACACAACTTATGAAAGCAAAGTGACTTATAGTTCCATTTGTTCCATAGAAGGAATCTACAATAAATACTAATATTTTCACATCTATTTGAATTAAGAATCCCACAAGGCTGAGGCAACTTGTATTCAAATTGACTACTTGGTACTCAAATAACATCTAAAACACATCTAAATAAGGTGTTATGGAGCACATTAGACAGGATGTTATTGATCTACATTCTTCATTGTTACTCAGTAGAAACCATGAACAGAGCTATTCCGATCCGATTTTTCCTATCTATATTTTTTGTCTGAGTCAATCTCTTTAATATTTTTCTTAGTACAAAATTCTTCTTTTGGCCTATCCCTAATATTTTTATTGATTATTTTATTTATTTACATTTCAAATGTTATTCCCCTTCCCATTTTCCCCTCCCTTCCTCCCTACCCCTGCCTCCTTGAGGGTGCTCTCTCACCCTTCTACCCACTCCTGCCTCAGTGGCTTAGCATTCCCCTATCCTGGGTCATCAAACCTCCAACAAACCAAGAGGCCCCCCTCCCAGTAATGCCACATAAGGCAATCCTCTGCTGCATATCCAGCTGGAGCTATGGGTATCCCTTGTGTAGCCTTTGGTTGGTGGTTTAATTCCTGAGAGCTTTGGGGGTCTGCTTGGTTGATATTGTTGTTCTTCCTATGAGGTTGCAAACCCCTTCAGCTCCTATACTCCTTGCCCTAACTTCCCCACTGGGGTTCCTGTACTCAGTCCAATGTTTGGCTGTGTACATTCGCATCTGTATTGGTCCTGCTTTGACAGAGATTCCCCAAGACTCATGTCAGTAACCACTTCTTGGCATCAGCAATAGTGTGTGGGTTTGGTATCAGCAGTATATGCTTGTTATATTACCTATTTCAAAGTTTAGCATTTTTTGGTTGCACAGTTTATGGAAGTTGTTATGTGCTACCTTCAGCTTTACAGATAGATTCTTGCTCATTTAATATCTGTGTTAATTGTGACAGTAACTGCAGTAATTTTTCACAGGTTACAGTGTATGAAATGAGGACATAGAAACAGGCACTAACTTGTTCAAGATGACTCTGTAAGATGGATAAATTGTACTTTCTTTTCATAATCTTATTTTCCCTAATCTTAAATTTGACTCTCTCTCTCTCTCTCTCTCTCTCTCTCTCTCTATATATATATATATATATATGTATATGTATATATATATATATATATATATATATATGTGTATATATATTGTGTGTGTATAATATTTTTCAATTTTTAGGTTTTGCAACCAACAATGTGCCATTAGAAATCATTATAAAATATGTATGTTGTATAAAATCAGCACATTAGCAGCATAAGTGAAACTCCTGTTACTCTTCTCCATAGTTGGTCATCACAGCTATCAGAACTTTGCATTTGTTTTAGTATGTCTTCACAAGTAAACCGAGAAGGGAAGTGCTTTGGACTTACTTGGTGCCTTCTGTTTTACTTAATATATATTTTAAGTTTATTATGTTAGCTTTATCTTTTTGGGCATTTCTTTGTAAAATTGCTTTTATTAACTTCAAATAAATAAGACTGACACATTTTCCATGCATTACAGGCACTTACTTAAGAATTTGTAGAAATAAGGCAGGTATGATGGATTAGCAGGTAAATGCACCTCTCCCCCTCCTCCTCCCCCTCCTCCTCCTCCTCGTCCTCTTCCTCCTCCGTTTTGACCTGAGTTCATTCCTGGGACACACATGGTAGAAAGTGCTGACCACCACTGGTGCCCTTTCATCTGTCCACATGAACAATCATCACACACACACACACACACACACACACACACACACACACACACAGAGAGAGAGAGAGAGAGAGAGAGAGAGAGAGAGAGAAAGAGAGGTAAATGTAACAAATGTAGATATATGAAAGATCTTTTCTCCTCAAACAATATATCCAATCTATATTCTACATGCTTTATGGGCAATATAATAGTCCAAATAGGGTGCCATTAGATAATTTAGATATATCATTATGATATTTCTTATTTTATACAGTCAGCTTATAATTTTCCTGTGGTAAGAAATCAGAAATGATGGCCTGTATGGGTCTGTGTATATCTAAAGGGTTTATCAAAGATTTCTTTTGAAATGAGATTTACAGAGGTGGGTCAGGGAATAGGAGAGGCTTTTATAATGAGGAATCTATGCTGGAAAGTCATTGTGAACTTCATGCAGCTGATCACTTGAAGTAACAAAGATGGATTTCAGCAATGGAAAAGCTCAGGACGCTTACTATGAAATCCTTTCTAATCTATACTATCTCTTCTGATAAATGTCACCTGCATTTTTTATGATTAAACATATATTTGATTTTAAAGCATCACATTTTCCTTAGGATAATTAAAGTATAACATGATTTTCTAAGTATGACACAATTATAATTTTTAAGATAGTCTTAAATCTAGAATGAATGAGTTAAAGGTCTTTTATTGGCAATTTTTCATTAAGTTACTTTACTTTCCTATGTGTAGGCTATTCTCCTCTAGTTATTATTTCATTCTAGAGATGACTTAATTTTCTCTCTTTTATAGGAGACAATTTTATCTTCAATTTGTATCTAAATTTGAATCTGACTTAATACATTTGACATGTTTTTTGTAAAAACTATGTTTCAGTTTGATATGTGAACTGGTTTACATAAAACTTCTAAATGAGTAATTAATTTGCTTTACTACATGGAGTTAAATAGAAGTCATTTTTGATATGAGAAACCAAGAAATCGGTAAAGGTGTACAGCTATTTCACAGAATGTAATGTAGTAAATAAAATCCTTGACTTGGGACTGGGGCTTCAGTTCCTCCATCCTCTAAAAGACTGACATTTTGCAAATCATTTGACTCAGTCCTTTCCTTCTTTCTTTTAAATTAAAGGCTTAAACTAGGTATTTCCTCAAATAATATACTCTGTGAAAAAATTGAAATTTGATCCCTTAGGTTGTGCACGTGCAAAGCATTTGATAAAATAACCCACAGTAACAATGCTTTGATAAAATCGTGATTTTTTATTTAATGGTTTTGTGATGCAGAAGCTATTTTCAGGAGCACACCAGGTCCTTGACGCCAGTGCTTTCTTTCTCATTCCACATGTGAGTGTAAACATGTTCATGCCTTTAGAACATCTTCCATTAATGTTTACTCTTTCTCATTCCATTTTATCATGAGCTGATTAAACTGAATGATACAGTGACTGTTGCATGTATGACTGCTGTCATAACTAGACAAGTAAAAGACAGTGAATTTTGTCTATACACTTCCTCGTCCATGAATATGGTTTCTATGGGATTATAAATAAGTGTGTAAATATCTAAATAAACTTGACGTAGTCTACGATGGATAGGAGGGTAACAATGCTAAAGAGATAATGTCTTTATTTTCTGAATCTGTGTTTGGAACTCAGATGTCTTAAGAGAAATATGTTCTTTGACTATGAAAACAAAGCAGGAGGTATTGCATTATATTAAACTGTTACCCACATGCTTTATCATTTAATTGGAATGAAAAATAAGGTGAAAAGAATTTTTAAATGAATATGCATTGACTTCAGGAAACAAATAACAAAAGAATGCAATAGAAAGCCGCTTCCTGATATGGGACGGTCATTCTGTAATTAAAGTGTGATGCGGCCTTCAGATGTTTTGCAACATTAATTATTAGTATGGTGATTGAACATTTAATCTTAAAATTGAATACTCAATTGAGTTTTACAGCTATAAGATTTATAGTCCACAAA
The DNA here is from genome assembly GCF_011064425.1 of Rattus rattus. NCBI lineage: Eukaryota > Metazoa > Chordata > Mammalia > Rodentia > Muridae > Rattus > Rattus rattus. The sequence continues at coordinate 81,163,503 of NC_046159.1, read as the reverse complement.
TAAAATTTTCTACTTATCTTAGAAAGAAATAAACAAGGAATGTTTATTGAATCTATGCTCTCCTATTTCAGTTGTATAATAATTTCCCTCCATACCTGTGGTTTGCAGGCAACAGGAGAAAAATATTAGCTACTCAATACTTCTTGAAATAAACTAGCACAACTATTTTCTGTTTATATCATTCTGATCATACTGGGGACAATTACAATGGCACATTGCCATGCAGTTTGGCATTTTTTAAAATTACCTTAAGAAGGTGGATAATTCTGAATGCATTTTGGTGACTCAGAGATCCTGGAGATAATTTGTGGCTACTTCAATGCCTTATAAGAAGCAAATTGGAAAAATAACCTTGCAGAGGACCCTGCTTACATTGCCAGGCAGCCCTGCTTGCCTGCTGGCTGTCACAGTCTTCAGTAGTTAAACCACCAGTCCAGATTATGTCATCAGTCTTTGATAAAGAAGAGAAAGTGTTCATGTATGAGCCCATGGAGAAATTGAGTGCCAGCATATGCATACATGCCATACCATAGAACATTATTCAACCAGACAATGCATGGTAAAGCAAAACTCTTTATGACATTATATGGAGTGAAAAACTTTATTAAAAATGGACAACTAATTTATGATTCTACATGCAAAACATCTAGTCAGTTTTTAGACAAAGAGAACAGAGTTATATTCTAGGGCCTGAGAAAGAAAACATGGGATCTTATTGGTTAGTGGACATGCAGTTTTAGGTTGAGAGAATGGGCATTTCTGAGGATGGATAGAAATGTAAGTCAGGTTCTCTAGAGGACCAAAACTGATGAAATAAACAAATATACTAAAGAGGTTTACACAGTAGAGTCTAAGTTGCCGCATAGTGGCTTTTTTACACTGGAGATCCCTCCCTCCCTAAAAACTGATAGTTCGTTCATGTGGGAGGCTGGATGCCCCATCAGCCTTGGAGGATTCCTGGAGAGTCCCTGGTCTTCCATACACAATGAAAACCTGAGAAACCTGGGTTCTGTATTAGCTCATGAGTGCTGGAGAAGCAGTAAAGGTGTAGATAAACTTGAGAGTGAGAGCAAAGGCAGACAGTAAAGGCAAAGCTTCTTTGTACTCTGGTATCTGGGTTCCTACCAGAAGGTACTGTCCACATTTAGGAAAAATATACTACTTTTCCCAGATGACCTAGGAAATCCTCCACAGGAATGCTCTTTGGTTTGCCTGTTAGCTCTAGGTTAGTCAACTTGATAGGCAATGTGGTTGTGAAGATTGCACATCAGAGTGTGGGAAAATGTCTGAAAGATGTGTATTTATATTGACTTTTTTCTAGGCTAGAGCAAAAGATCAATGGTTAAAGCTCTTGCTCTGCAGAGGACCTGGGTTCAGGTCCCAGCACCCACAGGTTGGCTCACAACCACCTATAACTCCAGCTTAAGGAGATTCAATGGGCTCTATGTGGCATGTTTACTACATACAGGCAAAATACACATATAAATTAAGAAAAAAAATCTTCAAAATGGTTAACTTTTTTCTTATACTTTCTCTTTCCAATTCTACCATTACTTCAAAATTTGTTATCTTTTAAATTTTATTTTTGTTGTGTGAGACAGAGTCTTGATATTTAGTATTAGCTGGCATCATACCTCTTCTATAATCCAGGTTGGCCTGAATCTCTCTTTCCCTTTTGAGAGTGTTCACCTAAAAGTGTGCTCAGGATTGTATACACTGCCTCCTCCTGCCCCCGATCGTCTACTCCAAGCAAACAGCAAGCTCACCTACAAGTGTGAAGGATATAGAAAACCCCAAACACTATCTTCTAAAGTAGATGGAATTTCTAAAAGACACAGTTAAACACAGATTCCAAGGACCTGTCTGAGGATATTCACATCTCCAAACCATGTTTTCTAGGCCTGTGTATTCTCAGTCTACTCATCCTCATCCCTGGATGTCTCATAAGTACCACAAAAATTAGCTTTGCTGCTTGGCAGTTTCTGTCCTCCAGCTGCTTGGCGGCTTAAATAAGCTCTAAGCATAGAACTTTCCTGAGACCTGTACATCCTCAGGAAAGCGGTCTCAGCAACTGTCTTCATCTCTTTATCTCGTCCCACCTTCTTCATCCCTGCAGCAGGTCAGTGCTCTCATTTCAGTTCTCATCTTCTGAGCCTCTCAGGCCCACTGTTGCCATCTCACCAGAATCCTGTCTGCTCTCTGCAGTCTTACATCCCATATGCAATTCATTTTCTCCTTCAGTCTTGGCTTCACTACTCAGAGAGCTTCCAACGATTGAGTTTCCAAAGTGTCACTCTTAGAGTCAAATATGAAAGTATTTTTACCTTCTCCACTCTTAAGCAGGATCCCACCCCTCACACTAGGCTTTCAATTCTGCAATAGTCATTTGTTTTTATTCATGGATTGATTAAACATTGTTTACCTTCGATCGAATTTTCTTCTCATGTTCCATATTAGCTGATGTGGATTTACCTTGTTTTAAAATAACTTCGAAATTGGTGAGCTCTGGGTTTGTGTTCCTATTTTTTTTTTTTTTTTGCATTTTAGCAAACGCATAAATATGTAATGTAATTAGCAGTTGTGCATATTTACAGTTGATAGGACTTTCCTATTAATGTCAGAATAAAAAAATTCTGGACTCTATAAACACAGAAATGTACTCCATAGAGTGGGGCTGCATTTTCCCCACAAGTCTAAGAAAATTTGTAGCAGTCCTTGTCTTAGTGAAGTTTCTGTTCAATATTCTTTCCAACTCAAACTTTCAGAAACATGGGCTGTTCTAGCTCCCTCTGTGGTCTCCTTATCACTTACATGTAAAACTCTGACCTTGGTTGCTGTCTTCACATTCCCTTCCTCACTCCATTGTCTATGGAGATCATTGGTGTTTTCTCTCTCCCCAGGTGCACCTCACACTTGCCCTCTGGGAGCATGTTATCTTCAGGACAGTGACTGTTCAAATTCCTCTTCATTTTTGTCTCCCTAGCTTCTCATCCTCTGGGAACAGTTTTGTGCTGGTCATAGCGATGGCTTGTGTTAGACTGAAGGCTTTGCTTCTTATGGAACTTCTCAATCCTGTGTTTTAGGTTTTTGTCTCTATGTGGATGCATAAGAAAGTTGTAGACAACTAGGCAGAATAGGAATTAAGCCAAATGGTTCTGTAAATATTTCTCCCTCAATATAGAGGTAAAAGTTAAAACCCTTTTTTTAATAGTTTGAATGCTATCTGTGAAAACCTATCATTGGTCTTTGAGTTCCTACCTCTTAATCTGAGATTACACTTGAAGAAACTGCCAAAGAATCCAAAAGCAACCTTTACTCAAAGACTTCTGTTAGGTGTTCAATGATGGAGTTTCTTATCCTTTCAAGTATGGTAAGAGGGCATTCTGCTACACACTACTTGACTCAGCCACACTTCATCGATTGTTTTCCTTGAGAGCAGTACTTTAGCTTATATATTCTGTTGTCTCAGATCATCTATCGAAATTCTCACAGTAAAATGTTCTTTAAGTAGGTCTTGGATGCCCTTCCTTTGCAATTTCAATAGCCAGTGTTTTCCGTCTTTTCAAATAATCTTCCTTATATTCTCACTTTTCCAGTACTTACTTCACACAACTCTAACTTGGAGGTGGATGGTGACTATTTCACATATTCACCAGACTGTCTGTGTCACTAGATGATTGTTACCATGCAGGGAATTGTAACTGGGGGAAGGAATATTTAGTCTAATGCTTTACTAACTACAGAAGCAATGTGAACCTAGGAGCTAGGTGTGCCTTTCATAAAGTATCCTACACACAGTATGTAATGCTCAAAAAAGACCATCTCATACAGAACATGGATAGGTTAGATCTCTGAGATCTGTGCTCCTCACCTGGGTCGTCAAGGAAATTTAAGATGTGTGGTTAGATTTGTGTTCATTCTTTGATTCCAAGATTTCTTAATAGGGTAAGCCTAGGGAAAGAACATGAAAATAAGTTCCTGTGTATTTTGCAGCATGTGTGTTAGAATTATAAGTTTGGGATTGGCATATAATGAACAATATAGAATATCAGCACTCATTACACAGGATATTAGGAAAATAGGCTAGAATTTCACTGACTTCGCCCAAAGAATTTCAGAGGATCAGGTAATGTGAATTTTTTAATGCATCTTTCTCTGAAGAGGAGGGGGATAGGCACAGAGGAAGGTAGTTTTGAGGAAAGATCAATTTTATATACAGTCAGATCACTAGAGAATATTTTACTGAACTGTGGAGTTTCCTTTCTATGTAGAATCATAAATATAGCTTCTTGGATAATAAATACAAGGATAATGAGAATGGTTTGTGTTTTATTGAGGCCTGGCATTAATAATTAATGATGTGGATAGATAATTCTCCAAATTCATGAGTAAGTTTTCTCTTATAATGAAAGCTATTTTTCACCTTTTCTTTCAAAGGAGCCTATTGCCTTGACTCATCTTCTAGTATATTATACAATATCTTTAACACCTACCTAATCCTAGAGATAGAGGGAGAGAAAGCACTTTCCTGTAATAAAATAGAATGCAATCTCAAGTATGAAAACAGAACTCAAGTGCCTCCGTCTCTTCCTTACAGATGAAACCCTCCTATCTTATATTCCCTATTAGCAATAATGTGAGGCACTGACATTTACCCTCTGGCCATCAAGCTGAGGAAAGATACAGGACAATAGTTATCTTGTTAATAGATGGTTTATACTTCAGAACACTTTTTGGGTCCTGAGGATATCATCAAGCTGAGAAACCTATATGATCTGTCTGAATCTCAGAGATTGACAGATTGATATGTATATTGTTGAAGGAATTTAAATTATGGCTGGAACATATCAATATGCATTTGATGCTCAATATGTATTATAAAGAAACCTTTATTAAGGTTAACTGTTTTTATCAAATAACAATTACAATTATTCTGTAAAGTCAATTTCTGAAGCTTAACAACCTAACAACCAGTTCCAGAGTAGCAAGGCATCATGAATCAAGGACATTAGCTGAGGGTAGATCTTCCAGAGCACTGGAACTATGCTGGGGATGCTTAGGGACCTTGTGTAAGTTAGAGTCCCAGTGTCCTCTCCCTGGTAGTTGACTTGCTTACATTCTCATCACTTATATTCCTCATTGTCTTCAGAGGCTCTTGTAATTTTTGCTTCCTACTTTAAATCTGCTGCTTCCTAACTTGTTAACTACTAAAATGTTAGCAGACCCTGCACCACTTATTCCTATTTGTATAGATACCAATGTTAAATTTTGTCTGAAATCATTTCCTCCAATTTTATATAAATACAATTTATGTTCAGTATATTACATAATGTTTTAATATGTTCTCACCTTCTGTTGTATAGTTAATATTTAACATATAAACATGACAAAGGTGGTGGTGATTGAAGAAAGGAGATTTAAACCCTAAAATTGTACTATTACTATGAATATGCCAGAAAGTCACATGCATGTTGTTAATTACTAGCTTAGTTGTCTAAAATTTTTGCTGCTTTTGTATACTTTAGAAATATATATCTAGAAATACAATTGGCTATTACAATGTGACATCATTTACACCTACTTGTCCTGATCTTGATGGACAAGTGAAAAAATGGTAATGTATTTCACATCAGGAAAAGTATAAGCATTTCATATGACTAAATAATACTCTCCAATATAATGTTATTTATTAAGTTTAGAATAAAGAATGGCCAGTAATTTTGTTACCTGTGTATTAGTATAAATAAGGAGTTAATAATTGTGGTTATACAAATGAGTAACTTAGTTCAAGTATATGATTATTTAATTTTAATTACAGTTTAAGGGTATATAAGGCAGAATTATCAGTCTATGAATGTGGTTATTGAAGATCCCATTCATTAAATAAATGACACTCATTTATACAGCTTGGAGTTTAGATTTAAAGAGATATTTCTGGAATTGTTAAGCTAGTGCAACAAGACTTGAGGATGGCGAGGAGGAAGAACTCAACCACTTTGCTCTCGGCTTCAACTGCTGACATACAGTTAATGGAAATTTAAAATAAAATAAATTAACATCAATTCACACTTTTATTTTTCTTGGTAATGTTAAATTAAATCAAATCTTTTGAAAAAATGGTTCATTAAGATTATCTGGTTTAAGTTTAGAAACAAATAGAAACCTCTAAAAGTTTAAGTGGGACTTCTTATGATAAAAATATTACCAGTATTACAGAAATATGATTAGATAGCATTGGTGCAGGGAAATTCAATGAAAACTAATGGATGTCACTTAAGTCACAGCAGTTAAAGAGGTTTAATGGAATGGCTTCAGTGTCTATGACAGTCAGAGTTACTAACAGACACCAGGAGAGGAACCAAAAGACTCATTGTGTTATTTTCCAAGAATTGATCTGTGGCATTTATTATAAAGAAGAAAATAGAAAAAAATCACACTGAAATTACTTCACTCAGTAATATCGTGCTTACGATTTAGAACTTAATACAGGTGCATTCAGTTGGAGTGTTGACCCAAATACTCAAAGAGAATTGAAAGCAAGTAGTTTATCACTGGATAAACTCACATTCATAAAAGTTAGATAGTTTCCATTGTATTAGAATTGATTTGTCCCTGAAAATTGAAGTGTGATCGATTTCCATTTTTCTAAGCTTTCAGAGGTAACAAAATAGAACAATTCATTTTGGTTACAAAACGTCTAATTTTGAACATGTGCGCTGGTCATGTTAGTTAAACATACTTCAGTAAATCACCATGTTTCTCTTAATGGATATTTTCCCTGAGGGAAACTAAAGAAACATTAAAGAAATTCATCAGATGGATAGAATAAAGAAACAATGTGAATTTTAATGTACTTATTCTGATTTCAATAGAACAATATAGAAATTATGAAAATCAATTACTCGTATTTTCAACTTGAGTATGTTTAGAGTCATTTAAGAGGCACATCTCTGGACAGGCCTCGTGAGATAGTTCCACAGAGAATTAACTGAGGACTGAATGTGAGCGGCACTATAAAATGGTGTAGGGAAGAACACCAGCTGAGGACACACTTATTTCCCTGTCTGCTTCCCTGATCCATTCAGAAGTGATCGAATACCCCATGCCTTCCTAAGTATAATAAAAATATAACTAATATTAAAAATTGGTAGCAAGAGTGCCATCACTGATATAATAAATCCAAACTCTGGTTCTTTTCCTTTCAGAGTTTTTGTTGGTGGTGGTAATGGGTTTTTTTGGGGGAGGGTTTGAGAAATATAGAAACATAATAAGATGCAGACTACCAAAGCCCTTGAATGGTTTAATAACTGCTTCATAGGCAATTCTAATGGCAGTATAACAGATCACAATGCTGATAAGATACCTGCGAAATAAAGGCCGGGATGATGAGGTTTATAAGAGAAGAAAATGCAGCCAACAGTCATTTCTTCTACTACATTCCAGCAGAAACAAAATAAAACAGGAAAAGCCATCACAACTGCAGCAGCAGCCAAAAACTGCATACATTTTTTTAAATAGGATATATTTCTTTATTTACATTTCAAATGTTTCCTTTCCCGGTTCCCTATCCGTAAGCTCCCTATTTCCTCCCCCTCCCCCATAAAAGTGTTCCCCCCATACAGCCTCCCTTACCAATCCCGGCACTGGGGGTTCAACCTTGGCAGAACCAAGGGCTTCCCCTTCCACTGGTGACCCAAAAAGTCTATTCTCTGCTCCATAAGCAGTTGGAGCCCTGGGTCAGTCTATGTATAGTCTTTGGGTAGTGGTTTAGTCCCGGGAAGCTCTGGTTGGTTGGCATTGTTGTTCATATGGGGTCTCGAGCCCCTTCAAGCTCTTCCAGTTCTTTCTCTGATTCCTTCAACGGGGGTCCTATTCTCAGTTCAGTGGTTTGCTGCTGGCATTCGCCTCTGTATTTGCTGTATTCTGTCTGTGTCTCTCAGGAGCGATCTACATCCGGCTCCTGTCGGTCTGCACTTCTTAGCTTCATCCATATAGTCTAATTGGATGGCTGTATAGGTATGGGCCACATGTGGGGCAGGCTCTGAATGGGTGTTCCTTCAGTTTCTACTCTAAACTTTGCCTCCACATCCCCTCCTATGGATATTTTTGTTCCCTCTTTTAAGAAGGAGTGGGAGCATCCGCATTTTGGTCATCCTTCTTCTTGAGCTTCCTGTAGTCTGTAGATTGCATCTTGGGTAATTCGCGCTTTTGGTAATTCGAGCTTATAATGCCCTGATTTTGTGAGTCAGGATGAACATAGAAGTCACTGACTGTTGTTTGGTGGAGACTATTTGAAGACAGCGTGTCGTTCGAGCTAAAACATGGTTGCACGGTATCTGTGTGAGAAAACAGCAAGTGGAGCAGGGATAAAACATACACAATTTGGCACAAAAGGGAGAATGGCTCAATTATAAAGATACTGCTGCCATTAGGAGAAAACAGAAAGGCAATATCCTGCGGGTGAAAGCTGCCTGGGGTAAGAATGCAAAGACAGTGTCTGACACAGAGGCTTCCAAGGCATCTTGCTGGCAAAATGATTACCGGGAAAAATGTTTTCACAGGGTTGGCCATGCAAGCAGTCAGAGGCCAGCACAGCTTGTGACAAAAGAGGTCCCAGTGATGTCTTGAGCTGGCAGTATAGCTTCACATTGCATATGTTAGGCAGGTTCTGAGGATAGAGAAGTGTGAGGGAGTATCATGGAAACTTACACTAAAGTTCTAGAAAGCCCGAGACCAGGATGTGTACCAGTTTTGATTCCCCCATGAAGCTCCTGAGCAGACTGTGAATGGAGCTGATGATTATGAAAACTTGGTAACCTGAGACACCTCAGGGGACTCGAAATAAATGTGGAACATTTCCCGAGAAAGCTGCAGACAGCAAACAGAGTTGGCACTGGAGGGAATCTACAATTGGCATAAACAATGAAGCTGAAGAACGGTACTCAAACCTGGTCCTCATGGGCTCCGGATGACAGACAAGCAGAAAAGGGTAAATTCGTCTTCCATATTTAATTTACTTCATTCTATGTTGGTTTCTATAAGAAAAAAAAATACTTGGTAAATAGATTAGTCTATAGCTTCAAGTGCTTCAATCTTCTTATTTGAGTCAAACAGTTTTTCTCCACAAAATTAACCCAGAAAGAAATAAGTTAAATATTAAAGATGTATTTAGCCCTTGTAACATGTCTTAGCCTTCAGTAAAAAGGATTTTCATATCATTTTAGTCTTGATGATAAGTATATTTGATATTTTACAGAAAAAACATCACAAGAAAACATCATAGTTTGCATGAAAATAGAATATTGGCCTGGTGAATAGGTATTGTACTTGTAAATTTATGTTCTTCAAAATGAAAGAGAAACTTAGGTCCCGATAATTAGAGCTATGAAAATCTGTTCTTACAAAATTAAACAACTAATCAAGGGTCCCAAACATTGTTATAGTTAAAAGATTGCATCTTATCATTAAATCCTGTCCTATGAATTGGGAACAATTGCTTCTCTACTCTGTTCCTGCCTTGACTATGGATAACAGAGCCCTGCCCTTCAGATGCATGTTGTGTAGTCCTGTGATACCACTGGGGTAGTATTCTTTATGTTCACAGTAGGAATGTCTGCATGAAAAGAGCATGATAATATGACTGGAAGGTGAAGGACTTATTAGTATTGGTTTGTCAGTTTTGATATGTCAAATCTTATTAGTGATGGACGAATAGATGAATGAAATGTAACCAAGATGAGAGCGTTATCAATATACTCTTGGCCTTAAGTATGAGATGGAGCCTCCTGTTTTGATTGTAACCATACCCGTTAATAAAATAGTTTATTTAAACTTAATTTTTAAAAGTTCAGTAGTAAAATATGATCACAAATATATTGCATTTCATTTGACTACCAGCTATTTTGATTAAAATTAATGAAGTTGTAGCAGAGAATAGCCTTGTTGGGGCACCAGTGGAAGGGGAAGTGCTTGGTCCTGCCAAGGTTGGATCCCCAGTGCATGGGAATATGGGGTGGCAGTAAGGGGGAAGGATGGGGAGAATACCCGTATCAGGAGGGGGAGGCAACGGGATGGGGGCTTATGGACAGGAAACCGGGAAGGCGAATAAAGTTTGAAATATAAGTAAAGAATTATATCTAATCGAAATTAATGAAGTTGAGCCACATTTGTTTTCTAAAAAAAATAGATTTATTTGAACAATGTCGAGAAGACTCTCATCTACAATGAATAGAATACTTGAAAACATATGAATTGGATAGGAAAATACAGCATTTAAACACAAAAGTATTTTTTTAAGTTTCTTTTTTAAATTTTATTTTTCTTGAATATTTTATGTATTTACATTTCAAATGTTAACCCTTTCTCTGCTTTCCCATACCCTTTCCCCTCCCCATGTTTCTATGACGATGCTCTCATTCCCACCCACCCACTCCCACCTCAATGTCCTGCATTCCCCTATATTGGGGAAACACGCCTCCACAGGACCATTCCTCCTATTGATGCTAGCAGTGCCATCCTCTGCTACATGTGTGGCTGTAGCCATGGGTCCTCCATGTGTACTCATTGGTTGGTGGTTTAGTCCCTGGGAGCTCTGGTGGGATCTGATTGGTTGATATTGTTGTATTTTCTATGAGGTTGCAAACCTCTTCAGCTCCTTCAGTCCTTTCTCCAACTCTGCCATTGGGGTCTCTGTGCTCACTCTGATGGTTAGCTGCAAACATCCTTATCTGTGTCAGAAAGGCTCTGGCAAGAGCCTCTCAAGAGACAGCCATATCAGGCTCCTGTCAGCAAGCACTTCTTGGCTTCAGCAATAATGACTGGGTTTAGTAGCTGCATATGAGATGGATGCCCAGGTGGGACAGTCTCTGGATGACCTTTTCTTCAGTCCCTGCTCCACTCTTTGTCCCTGTATTTCCTTCTGTGAGTACTTTGTTCTCTCTTCTAAGAAGAACTGAAGCATCCACATTTTAGTCTTCCTTCTTGAGCTTCATATGATCTGTACATTGTATCTTGGGTATTCTGAGCTTTTGAGCTAATATCCACTTATCAGTGAGTGCATACCATGTATGTTCTTTTGTGACTGCGTTGTCTCACTCAGGATAATATTTTCTAGTTTGCATAGTGACTTGAACAAATATTCTGTTGTAATTATATGAATGGTTTTGTTATAAAACATATGCAATCATTTTTTCAATTTTTATTCTTAATAGTAATAAATGGAATTTAAACAATGAAATATTTATTTAACCATTTTTTCTGTGAAATGACTTCTGATTTTCTAATTTAAATGTAATTGTTTATAGAGAAAAAGTGCATGTAGCTTTGCAAAGTTCATTTTCATTGATTTTTAAGTTGTGGTCATTCATTATTACATTCACTGATATTTTAAGAATGAAGCAAACACACTGAGTTTTATTTGTGATAAAACACTGCAGAGAGGATGTTTATTTTAAAGATTTTTAAATATGTGTTGAGAATATTAAAGTTCTTGTTAAAATGAATGCTCATTCTGTAGATTCTAATATAAAAGAAAAATCCTCATGATGTCCTGGAAACTAAACTTGTTTTTCTATTTTTCAAAAGAGATTTTTAAAAACTGGGATAGTTTTGTATATATGACTTAGTATACTTTACTACACATTATTGTATACTAAAAGTAAGCAGCAATTGTCCCATTTTGCTCCAGCTCCGAAAAAAAAAAAAAAAAGAACCATTTTGCTATGCAAGTACTCTCCAATCTTCAAGTCATATCTAATGATTATTGTAATCATATTTCAGTTCAGTTTAAAGAAACCTGCAATAATCTGGTACATTCCTGAAATAAGCACAGGTATCTGATGGCTACAGGACACATGAAGTCCTTTTTGGTCCTGATTACATGACATCTGCCTGCATTAGATTGGGAGGTTGGTACAGGCCACCTGTGATGTCTCCTGGAGTTGTACAGCCAGTCTTGTAGCTTGTAACAAGCCTTGCTTAATTTTGTCTGTTTTTCTTGTACATATTATTATTGAATTTCTCTAAATATCATCTATCTATCTATCTATCTATCTATCTATCTATCTATCTATCTATCTATCTATCTACATTATCTGTTAATTTATTATGAAAGTGTTTATATTTGTATATTATACATGCATATATACATGTGTCTTTGGTGCTCATCAGCATTAGATCTCCAGGAGTACAAGGTAAAGGTAATTGTGAACTATCAAACATGGTGCTGGAAGTGAACTCCAGTCATCAATATGAATGTTTAACATCTGAGCCATTGTTCAAGCCCCTGTGTTTGAGTTTCTTATTCTTCTAGTTTAGTGGACATTTCTATTTAAAACTTCCTTTGGGCATAATTTTTCTGCCTTGATTTGAACATAATGGCTTTTTAAAGAAAATTCTTTAAGTTAATGAGTAAAACTGGTGGTGAATGTTCTGAAAGCATAGATGTACTTAGATTTATATATGTATAAATATAAGTGTATCTATGTTGTTGCATATATTTGTTTTGAATATCTAATATATATTCAAATATATAATTATATATTACCTATTTCACATATGTAATAGAGAAAGAGAGAAACATCTAAGAGCTAGAGACAACAATGATAGAGAAGCAAGCATGTGCATACATTTTATATAGATACAGAAAACATAGGACCAATATGAGATGCACTCTACAATTTTAAGTACTGCATGTGTTTATGTGAATTGTAATGATGAATTATGGAGAAGCGTACTGACACTTGCTAAGTGAATTTTTTGTATCAAGCACAGTGGCAGATACTTTTGTAACATCATTTTATCACAAAAAGAGATACTCTTTCCCTCAAGATGAGAGGTGATGTGACTTACATGCTAAATGAGTTTCTTCACATCTCTGAGACTCAGTTTTCTTAGCTGGTGATGCAGAGTTGTGGAAACTTTAAGCCTTCACAATCTGTTTATTCAAATACCCCATGATTGCCTCTTACCCCTACATCCTTGTGTAAAAGCAACCCTGCTCTGATTTCCCAGCATTGTGAGCCCACCTCTGTAGTAATTCTGCCATGCACAGCACACACTTCTGTGTCTGCAGGAACAAAGGAATACTTTATTTTGCTTCTATTGCTTGTATCTTGCTAAAACCTAGCATGTCAGTATATTTTGAGTGAGGGTAAGGACATATTAAACAAAGGCCAGAGCATTCCAGTTTTTATATGAGACATAGCTTTATCTGTCTATAAAATTCTAAAAGGGTAACACCAATCTGAATAAGCCTTAGCCCTGCAAGTTAATGTCCTCAAAATCAGAGAAAAGTGGGAGTTAGAAATGGTTTTAGTCATGTAATAAACAAAATTCTAGTGAAGATAAAAAATACTTATATTTCCTCATTTGACTTTTGAAGCATTCCTAAGCACTGCTGTTCTTGTTTTGCATTTCAATTTAAAATTTTAAATTCATGTAATTACTTACGTGTAAATAAGTGTTATTTTCAGTATTCAAATATAACTTTGAAAAGTAGTAAACATTGTTAATATTGTTAACTTAAGAAGTTGGCTATTTTCTGCTTGTGTCTTTCACATAAGTTGCTTCTCATTTTGGACCTTGCCTATTACTTCCTAGTTTATACAGCAACAATACTTTGATTCTTTTCCTAATACATTGGTGGATAGGACTGATAAACATTCACATTTACACTCCTCTTGTCTCTTCAATAATATCTTTAAGTAGTTATGGCCTGGTTTTACTGTCTATCTATTGTACAGATTTTGACATTTAACAAGGAAAATTGAAGAATTAAATGAAGCACAGAGGAATGTGGTATTGTACATTGAAATAAAATCCAGGCATGAAAGAACACACTAGTTGGTTTTTAAATTTTTTTTCTTTACTCTGATTGCTATTCGCTGAAAATACCAGTGATTGTCTCTTTTTGTATCCCAGAGCAATAAAAGCATAATGGCTCAGAACAAAAATGAAAAAAAATAAACATGTGGGAGTTATGTCATTATTCCTTACCATTCCTTAGCATCTTTTCTCATCTGTTCAAAATATAAACAAGCATAGAAATCATAAGGCAGAAGTAGAGAAATATTTCAATGATGGCAGACTTTATATTGTCTAAAATTACTATAGGAAAATGTACATTAATCTAATTTCAAACTGGGATAGAAAATCTCAGAGAGTTCTATTTTATTTTTACTACAAGGAGAATTACTACTTGTTTCTTGTTGGTGAAAACACATAAAAGAGAAACCTATTTAATGCAGCAACAACAGTCCAGGCAAAAGGCTTATGTATTTGTAGAGAAAAGGCAAAGATACAAGATGGACTACACGTTTTATAGTCAAGGATGCTCACTTAAATTATACAACAGTTATTTGTCTTCAGTATTGGCTAGAAAGAGATAAAATCAAGGTTCTCATATGCCCACTTCTTTCTTGTTGCTTTGTAAACATACAAAACAATATTTTCAGTCATTAGCTACAATTATCTATGGTTATGCCAACTTTTGTTCATACCTAAATGTTTCTACATCAATCTCTTTTCCCTCTCAAAAACTTAAGAATTGAGGAAAATACCTAGAAAATTTAAATTTCATAGTTTTCAGCCAGAATTCTTAAACCCAGTCATGGAAAAAACCCTGAAAACAAGAATGGGTAATGCACCATGCACATATACACCACATTAGATTTAACACAAGTTCATGTCAGAAATTGATTTCACTTTATATAGTTGTTATAGTGAATTCAATCAATTAGCATTGAGTGGCTATAAAAAAAGTATGGAGCTCACAAAAATTTTATCAATATGTATCAAAATGGAAAACAGTGGAATTGTTCTTAAAACAAACTGCTGCCCAGAGAAGTGGAAGGAATTAGTCGTGCAGAGAAGAATAAATTTATCCAAGTTAAACAACTTCTGATACAGGATGAAAGAGCTTGGCTGTAGTCTGTCTATGTGTCTATGTAGTTTTCATGTATGTATGTATGTATGTATGTATGTAGCTATATGTCTGTGTTCATCTCTCAATCATCATTATATCATCTATGTTTTATTTATGTTTCTATCATATATCAGTCATTCATCTTTTATCTATCTATAATTACTATCTATCTCGATCATCTGTTGTCTATTAATTATTTATTATATATATTATTAACCATCTGTTTGTATCATCTACCTATTTGCTCATCTATCTTACTCTTCAGCAACATGCTTTATTGGTCATATGCTTTCCAAAAGGGTTAAGATAATCTGGCCTGATTATGCATTCTGTAACTACTCTGTAATCATTACTATGAATTACTCTTGCCTTGAAAAAAGGGAGTCACTGTATAAAATATCAACTGTGAGTTTCAGTACATTTATGAAGCATCAAGATTATAGAAATTTTGTAGATTATCAATTACTTTTATTGGTTATTTCACAATAATTTCTATTACTAATATTAGAATGATATATCTCATTTTAATTAATGTTATTAGGCTTCTAAACCATAGATCTGAATCTTTCATATTCAAACATTCATCTTCATTAACTATAAATGATCTAGTCTAGTAGTAGATTGTTTTATTAATATTAAAATATCACAACTAATTTGAGGTTTCTGGTTTCTTAATGTTTACTAAGCAACATTGCTAAATTGCTATTTGCATATATTAATTTAATGTAGTTGGGAGATGTTTCTATATAAGCTATTCCAACTATTTATGTGTAAGGTATGGAAAGAGTTCACATAGACATTTATTTAATTCAAAAGATAATGTTGATGGAGGATATTCCAATCACAGGGGAGTTTGGAATTATATACTTCTGCTCTTGTGTGTTTGCAAATGTGTACTCATGTGGATTTAAATGTGAGTGTGCTTGTGTATATATGGAAGAGACATTTCAGTCACACATTTTCATAGTACAAAGGAGTTAGTTCTTTGATTTCATATCGAAGCAGAAAAAACAACTTTTACTCTTTACTGCTTTCTACAGGATTTAGCAATATAAAGGTCAGAGATTTTATGAAAAATTAATATTGCACTGGATTTTAAATACATAGCATCCAGAAGGAGGGAAAAATACCAGTGACTACCAAGATTAATGTATTGATATATATTTTTATTAATTTGTCTATGTAGTTTTTATTTTTACACTTTTGATTTTATTTATTCTTCTCTCATACAATACCTTCCAATCACAGTTTTTTCTCCCTCTATTCCTCCAGGTCGACACCCCAAGCATCCTTCTCTCCCAAATCCCTTTCCCTTCAGAAAAGAACAAGCTTCTCAGACATACCAACAGAACTCAGCCCAACAAGTTACAAGACTAGATACAAACCCTCACATCAGTGCTGGAAAGGCAATCCAGTAGGAGGAAAAGAATCTCAAGAGTAGGAAAAAGAGTCAGAGACACACTCACTCCCTTTGCTTGGCTGAAAGAGTAAATAATTAAATTGGGGCGTAGATATTGGATATTTATCTTCTCCTCTTGTCTGCCTGGCCACTGACTTCATGATGATTATATCAGAGCACAACTCAGTGTGACTAGCGTCTCCCACCACTCACTTAGTAGGTTCTGCTACATCATAAAGACTGCCTGGTGCTGAACAAGGATAATGTGGGTTAAGTTAAAACATCTGATTGCTATTTGCTAGGAGAACAAGTTTATCATAGTGATGCTACTTGAATTTTTAAAATATCCACTCTATAGAATGAAATATTAAAGATATAGTTAGCAATGCAAGCATTACATATGGAGGTATTTTTCCCAGCAATTGTTTTGCTATTTCAAAAATCATGAATAAATTTTTATGAAGCATGAAGATTAAGTCTGTGTCTAAAGGCAATTAATGCCCCGAGTCTGTAGTAATGTCAGATTTTCATGCCTTATTAATCTCACAGTGTGCTAGAATTTAAGCACTTCTTTAGATGTGATCATTCACATTGGAAGATAATATATTATGCTGAAAAGTCCTTAAAGGACAAATGCAAGCTAAAATAAATGAATTGGAATAAATATATCTTATAATATGCAGAAAGATATTTTATTACCAATAATGTGATGTGTTTCAAAACTTTATGCTTGCTCTATTCTTTTAGGTGTTTATTGCATTATAATCTTTCTTATAGTGAGATTCAGATCAACAAAAATATTAAATTGTTTGTAGATAGTCAAATACATGAAGGCATTTTAATATTGTAGTGAGTGATGTTCCTGTAAGTGGCCTTTTGGTATTTAGTCACTGATCTTCTCTACAAGTTACTATCATCTAAAAAGATAGGGTGGAAACAATATTTCCATTTTCCATTTCTTGTTTGAATTCCTTTGGAACATAAGTTTCATCTGGCAAATCACATATAAGAGAATTTTCCAAGACTTCAGCATCCTCTGTTCCTGACTTTCAGCAAAGCTGTTCTAGGGGTCATTTGTACTTGTGGGGGTCTGTTACACCATGGAACGTTTTTCATTTTCTTGTTTTTTTAAGAAAATTTCTTATTTTAAATTTTCTTATTCTTAAGTATTAAAATCTAATTATAGTATTTTCTCACTACTTCTCCAGTCCTACCCATTTCCCTCTGCCATCTCAAATTCATTGCCTCTTTTCTTCAATTATCACTTCCATGTATACAAATAAATATAAATGCAACCTGCTGGTTCCATTTAGTATTGTTGTATAGGACGATGAGCTGGTATTAGGTAATCAGTAATAGGCTTATCCATGAGGAAGACTAATTCTTCCTTTCCCAGAAGTCACGAATTCCCTGTATCTTTTCATCTCAGGATGAGGCCCTATGAGATTTTCCTTTCATCCTGGTATGTCAACTTTTGTTGTTATTGTTCTGGTCTTATTTTAGTTGCAAGAGTTCTATTGTAAATGGATTAGTGGAGACTTGGCATCTCACCATCTACTGGTCCACATATCTTGACATATTGTAGCTTTCTGTAATTTTTTTCACATAAAATTCATGCCCGAACTAGGCATGGGTGATTGGGCTAGGTATACAGGATATACAGTATTTCCCTTCTGTTTTAATGGCCCTTAATTCTAACTAATCAGTGGTTGGGTTCCACCAATATATAAATGGCACTATATTGGGCTATCATTCCATGATGGTCATTGTTGTGGTTAATTGGCATCACAGTTGTGTAGGACTAGTGTTCACATTTCCCTCTCAGTAGCTTGAGGATACTCTTTTGTACTATTTTGTGTGTATGATGAATGTTTTGTCTATGTGAGTGTATATGCATTATGATTGCTCCTAGTGCTCTGTAGCAGCCAGAGGGCGGCTCCCCTGAAATTGGAGTTACAGAATGTAATAAGCCACCCTGCATGTATTGGGATCGAAACCAGTGTTCCTAAACCAATAGATTCACATCCAGAGGTGAGGCTAAACAACACACCTTTGACTGCTCTTTCTGTGAGGTTCACAGATAGTAGGCTCTGTGTTCAGTAGTGGTGAAGGAAGGAATATTTTCTCAAGTGATCTGTTCTCACTGAGTGCTAACAGGTGCCAACAGGCTCTGTGCTTCTGTTAATTGAGTAAAAAGCCTCCTTGTGAAACTTAATTCAAGTGAGAAAGACACAGATAAAAGCAGTACCTTCAATTCTACAATTGTAACGACAAATGTCCAAAAACTTAAATGAATTCCTGCCTTGAAGAATACTGAAGCTTGGTCACAAAGCACTTTGCAGAGAGTCTGTTGTTTACCTTCGAGATTGCATAGGTGACTGGGCACAGAAATTATAACCTTTGTCAGAACCACAAAATATTATCATGCTGCATATGGCTAGCCTGGTAGAAGATTAAAAAAATGAAAGTAGAGTTCCTAGTGTGTGTGTGTGTGTGTGTGTGTGTGTGTGTGTGTGTGTGTTACTGTTATCTAAAAGCTAAAATATGCCATCATTGTAAGTCAGGAAAGTCTGAATCTAGGACAGAGGAGAGCAATCCATATGATATGTTAGATTATGGACCGTGTAAATAGGTAGTCCCTCAGAGAGTACCTTTTCTGTTGTTTGCTGGAAATTTGAAAGACGAGGCAAAGCAGCAGCTATGGGCCCAGGGTAGGGGATCAGCTGGGAAAGATAACAGTATATTGGACAGCACAATTTTTCAGTTAAGGGGATTAGTGTGAGGAAAGAAGGTATAACTACTTAGTTTATTCCAGAAACAGGTGACATCACTCTTCCAAAGGAGTTTAATAGTCGAAGAAAATTTAAAATTGTGGTCTTGGCATAAGTATCCCTAAAGGGATGATGAGGGACCTGAAACAATAAGTAAATAAATAAATAAACAAACAAACAAATAAAAAATGACCAGAATAGGGGCACAATTGGGCAGGAGAGTATCCCAGAAGCCTCCAGTTCAGGAACAATCAGCTATTAAAAACCCATAGAGGGAGCTAGTAAAATATTTCTCAAGTCTTATTTCTGCCTTCCCAGTTCCAAAGGGGCCGAGTTCAAGTGGGACAGGAGATGGCATGGGTCCAGGTGGAACAAGTACCTTTGAAAACAGAGATTATATATATAGAAAGATGATTTGGGTATTCAGGAGAAATGGCATTTACAACATTGCACTGTGTCTCTGGCTTCTGTTATGGAATTGTATTGGAGGACAAATGAAGAGATTTGTGATTGGTGGTTAGAGGCTCCCATTACTTAACAGTCCCTGTGGTGGCTTCAATAGGTCTGACTGCCAGTCAGGTTCAGAGGTATATTTCATAGAATTTGATAGTAGATTGAGGAAAATTAATGTCAAAGCGAGTCTTTAGCCAGCTTGTGTCACTGTATAAATCTGTGCAGTGCTATGAATTGCTATAACAAAATTATTTAATAAACAGTGGATGGCCAGGAAGCTGTAGATATGAAATTTCCAAGTCAACACCCAGAGGAAGTCAGGCTCCTGGGTGTTTCTAACATGCTGAGGATCAGAGTGAGGAGGCCACAATAACTGGCCCAACACCAAGAGTAACTGGGACCCTCGGTATCCAGGGACACAGGAACCCCTGCCCAGCTAGTGGCACTGATTCCTTCCAGTCTGAAACAGTGCCCTAGCAAACCTTGGATGCTGCCTCTGCACCAAGTACCATAACACCAAGAGGAACCTGGACTTCAAGGCGCTCTAACACTACCAGGATCAAAGGTGCTCTGAAATGTCCAGGGTAACATGATCACAGGGTCAAAGAATCACAGGGTCACAGAGAAAGCTCAACTCCCAGGAGATCAGACACCACCAGGATCTCAGGATCACAGGATCCCTGAATCATAGGATTACAGAGACAGCTGGACTCTGAGAAGTTCTGACACAACCAGGATCACAGGAGGGACAGGTTGCACCCAGTGCTCCCATGGACTAAACCACCATCCAGGGAGAAACCATGGATGTACCTATGGCTCCAGCTGCATATGTAGCAGAGGATGGCCTTGTTGGGCACCAATGCCAAGACTGGATCCCTCAGTGTATGAGAATATTAGGGCGGGGAGGCGGGAAGCGGGGGTGGTTGGTGAGGGGAAACACTTTTCTAGAAGAAGGGGAGGGGATGGGATGGGGGACTTAAGGACAAGAAACTGGAAAGAGGATAACATTTGAAATTTAAATAAAAATATCTAATAAAAAAGAGAAAACCCAACAAATTAAGAAAATCAGGAATGAAAAGGGAAACATAACAACAGAATCTGAGGACACTTTGAAAAAAGTGATCAGATCCTACTACAAAAGCATATACTAGACAAAACTGGAAAATCTGGATGAAATAGACAATTTTCTAGACAGATACCAGGTACAAAAGTTCAATCAGGATCAGATAAACCATGTAAACAGTCATACATTCCCTAGAGAAATAGAAGCAGTCATTAAAAGTCTCTCAATCAACAAAAGCCCAGAACCAGATAGGTTTAATGTAGAATTCTGTCAGACATTCAAAGAAGACCTAATATCAATACTCTTCAAATTACTCCACAAAATAGAAACAACGGGAGCACTACTCTATTCATTCTTTGAAGCCACAATTATGCTTCTACCTATACCACATAAAGACCCAACAAAAAGTGAACTTCAGACCAATTTCCCTTATAATTATCAATGCAAAAATACTCAATAAAATTCTGAAAAACCAAATCCAAGAACACATCAAAACAATAATCCATTATGATTAAGTAGGCCTTCTTTCCAAAGATGCAGGGACAGTTCAATATAGTGAAATATATCAACATAGTCCACTATATAATCAAACTCAAAGAAAAAAAGCCTCATGATCATCTCATTAGATTCTGAGGAACACACTTGATAAAATACAATAACCTTTTATTATAAAATTCAGGTGGGAAGGGTGGTGGTTGAGGATGGGGAACACCATTATAGGAGAATGAGGAGGGGGAGGGGATATGTGGCTTATGGACGGGAAACTGAGAAAAGGAATAACATTTGAAATGTAAATGAAAAATAACCAATAAAAAATGTCTTGGAAAGATCGGGAATTAAAGGTTCATACCTAAACATAATAAAAACAATATACAGCAAACCAGTATCCAACTTCAAAATAAATGGAGAGAAACTTGAAGCAATCCCACCAAAATCAGGGACTAGACAAGGCTGCCCATTCTTTCCCCACCTATTCAATATAGTATTTGAAGTCCCAGTCAGAGCAATTAGACAACAAAAAGAGGTCAAAGTGATATCACATTAGACAGGAAGAAGTAAAAAGATCACTACTTGCAGATGATATTATAGTATACTCAAGTGACCCCAAAAATTCCACCAGAGAACTCCTAAACCTGATAAACAACATCAGAAGAGTGGCTGGATATAAAATTAACTCAACAAATCAGTATCCTTCCTCTTCTCAAAGGATAAGCAGGCTGAGAAAGAAATTAGGGAGCCAACACCCTTTACAATAGTCACAAATAATATAAAATACCTTGGTGTGATTCTAACCAAGCAAGTGAAAGATCTGTATAAAAAGAACTTTAAGTCTCTGAAGAAAGAAAGCACAGAAGATCTCAGAAGATGGACAGATCTCCCATGCTTATGGGTTGGCAGGATTAAAATCATAAAAATGGCCATCCTGTCAAAAGCAGTCTACAGATTCAAATGCAATCCCCATAAAAATCCCAACTCAATTCTTCATAGTCTTAGAAAGAGAAATTTACAAATTTATTTTGAATGGCCAAAAATCCAGGATAGCAAACACTATTTTCAACAATAAAAGAAATTCTGGGGGAATAACCATCTCTGACCTCAGCTGTACTACAGAGCAAAAGTGATTTTAAAAAAACTGTATGGTACTGATACAGAGACAGGCAGTATATCAGTGGTATAGAATTGAAGACCCACAAATGAATCTTCACACATATGATCACTTGATTTTTGACAAAGGAGCTAAAACCATCCAGTGGGAAAAAAGACAGCATTTTCAACAAATGGTGCAGGTCCAACTGGTGGTCAGCATGTAGAAAAATGAAAATTGAGCCATTCTTATCTCCTTGTACAAAGTTTAAGTCCAAGTGGACCAAGGACCTCCTCCCAAAATCTGATACACTGAATGTAATAGAAGAGAAAGTAGAGAAAACCCTCAAACACATGAGCACAGGGAATTTTTTCTGAACAGAACACCAATGACTTATGCTCTAAAATCAAAAATTGATCAATAAGATTGCAAAGCTCCTGTAAGGCAAAGAACACTGTAATTAGGAGAAAACATCAACCAACTAATTGGGAAAAGATCTTTACCAATCTACATCTGATAGAGGGCTAATATCAAATATACACAAAGAACTCAAGAAGTTAGACTCCAGAGAATCAAATAACCCTGTTAAAAATGGGGTACAGACCTAAACAAAGAATTCTTAACTTAGGAATATCGAGTGGCCAAGAAGCATCTAAAGAAATGTTCATCATCCTTATTCATTAGGGAAATGCAAATCAAAAAAACCCTCAGATTCTACCTCACATCAGTCAGAATGGCTAAGATAAAAAAACTCAGGTGACAACAGATGCTGTCGAGGATGTGGAGAAAGAGGAATACTCCTTTATTGTTGGTGGGATTGCAAGCTGGTACAACCACTCTGAAAATCAGTCTGGTGTTTCCTCATAAAATTGGAAATAGTATTTCCTGACGACCCAGCTATCCCACTCTTGGGTATATACCTAAAAGATGCTCCAACACACACACACACACACACACACACACACACACACACACACACACACACACACACACACACACACACACACACACCACGTTTCACTATGTTCATAGCAGCCTTATTTATTATAGCTAGAAGCTGGAAAGAACCCAGATGTCCTTCAACAGAGGAATGGATACAGAATAGGTACATTTAGACAATGGAGTACTACTCAGCTATTAAAAACAATGACTTCATAAAATTCTTAGGCAATTGGATGGAAATAGAAAATATCTTCCTGAGAGAGGTAACTCGGTCAACAAAAGAACACACATGGTATGTACTCACTGATATGTGGATATTAGTCCAAAATCTCAGAATACCCAAGATAAAATTTACAGACCATAGGACCTCAAGAAGAAGAAAGACAAAAGTGTGTATGCTTCAGTACTTGTTAAGAGAGGGAACAAAATACTCACAGGAAGAAATATGGAGACTAAGTGTGGAGCAGAGCCTGAAGGAAAGGCCATACAGAGACTGCCATACATGGGGATCCATCCCACATACAGTGAACAAACCCAGTTACTACTGGGGATGCCAAGAGGTCATGCTGACAGGAGCCTGATATAGCTGTCTCCTGAGATGCTCTGCCAGAGCTTGACAAATACAGAAGCAGGTGTTCACACCCAGTTATTGTACTGAGAATGGGGTCCCCAGTGCTGAGTTAGAGTAAGTCTGAGGTAACAGAGGGTGTTTGCATCCCCATAGAACAACAATATCAACCAACCAGACACCCCAGAGCTCCCAGGGACTAAACCACGAACCAAAGAGTACTCATGGAGAGACCCATGGCTCAAGCCTCATTTATAGCAGAGGATGGGCCTTGTCAGGCATCAATGGGAAGAGAGTCTCTCGGTCTTGTGAAGGCTCCGTGCTCCAGTGTAAAGGAATTCCAGGGCAGGGAGTAGATGGGTCCAGAGGGAGCACCCTATGGAGGCAGCAGTCAGGGGGATGAGATGGGGGGGTTCTGGAGGAGAAATCGTGAAAGGGGATAACATTTGAAATGTAAATAAAGAATATTTCCAATAAAAAATATCCAAGTGAAAATGCCAACAAACTGAATATACACACTTAAATTATTCTCACTGAAAGGACATTTTCTGTAATAGAAGTGAAATTCATGATATTGATAAGAAATAGTAAATGAGTAGACCAGAAGGAGATATGAAGAATTATGGAATGTGGCTGCTTTGGGAAGGTATATCAAAGAGTGAGCCAATGAATAAGTTCTACGCTAGGACTAAGCTAATAATTTTATGCATGTTAACTACTTCAGTTGTCCCTATTTGATAGTGTAAACACTGTAATATTATGAACAAGGATCTGAGGAATAAATTAATGATGCCTTGGCAACAAATGACCTGAGTTTACCTTCCTTCAAAATCATTGTACTCTTTCCCACGTCACCAGGAGTCCTATCATATAGAAGCATTTGTAAAGTCAAAATCTTTGTATAGTGACAAAAATAACAAAAGAACCTAAAAGACCTAAAACGAATAACAAAAGTTTAGCCATATACTTTATAATATTTCCATCAACAATAGACCTACTGACTACGGGATCCTCACAGAATTTTACCATAGGTCATCATCACTTATGTGCTTGTCATGAGAATTCTATGAAATATCTATTTTGCTGTTGCCAGTCCTATACTACATAATATGTGGAGAGGATATAAATATCTAATAGTTTACTGTCAATGATACTATCATTTAATCATTATTTCAGGAAATATATATACATTTACATACATAATATGTATACATATACTATAAGTTATCCTATAATTTATGTCAGTAGCAGATTCTAAGGTTTACCACATTTCTTGAGTGCATTTTCTCTTAGTTTATTATGGCCCTAGGAAAAATGTCCATACCATATATATGAATATGTAGGGAATATGTCTTCTGGGATTATGTAAAAACAGGCTATAATAGTAGTTCAATGAGGAAAAGTGCATTAACTAGGCCTTCGCAGAAATCCTTGCCATAAAATGAACATGAATAGAGTTTTCGTTTCCTCTTACTTTATATGTCACCTCTAAAATCGATAAACCACTTTAACTAGCCTCATTTCCCCTCATTATATGGTTTTCAATCTTATAAATGAAGTTAACTCACACAACTAAAACATATTTTAAAAATGAATTTGAGTACAGAGTTTCCACCAATTTGATTTTACATCCTAATGAGTGGAAAATTAATTTTATCTTCAATCAAGATTTACAACAAGCTCTGGTCTTAGATCTAACAAATTGTTCCTAATAAGTGAGCACATGATTTATTAATTGAGACGATAGAGGAGGAATTTCAAATGGAAAATTGAGAACAAGCCCTGGCATTTAAACCTCACCATATAAAATATGAACTCTACTATTTCCCATTAAGAAGTTAACAATAGAACTTTGAGCATCTCTGGCAATGACCTCAGTTCCATGATCAGCCCATTAAGCCTCTTTTGTGATAGCAGTAGCTTCATGATTGGCCTATTAAGTTGTGCTGATGAGGAGTGAGTGCTTCACTCAGGCATCTGTACAGATGGGAGAAGATTTACCGTTAGTACTAAGACACTCTCTATACCCCATCTTGAATAGGAAGTGTTAAGGCACATTTGAGTTTATCCTGCTTTGAGACACCGTGGTAGAAATTTCTATCATAAAATATTCATAGTTTGTGACATTTTATAGATTTTGTTTCTGCCAGGTGAATATCATCAGAGTAGTCATAATTTTGTGTTTGTTTTCAACCTCTTAGGAGTAAGGATTTGCATACATTTGTATAAATAGGATTGTTTCTGTCTGCCAGATTGTACACAAAGTTTCCACTGTGTTTTTACAGATAGGATGATATTTAACACAAAGGACAGGAAATTGTCTCCACTGATTGAGAGATGTATTCCCACCTAAAAAAGAGAATCAGTAGAATTTTTGGCTTGGAAACATGGACAAAAAATGAGCTTTAAGTTTATGCTGAAAATATTAATCCGATGGTTGTAAAATTATCGTTATATTCCATGTATTAGATTCTGGTTCTGAATTGCAGTGCAGTTTATACTTAGCCTCGGTAATTTATGCTCATCCTGCCTTCTGTGCCCCATACATGTTTTTATCTCCTGATGATGAACATTTCAAACTTCAGCAAGGCTTCCCTATCATGAAGCTAACGGGCATGTATTTGGAGAATCATGGATGCCGATAAATTTTAATGTGAGTTGTTCATAAAAAAACAAAATTGTATAGTTGGTTAACAATGTTGCATAAGTATACAATTTAAAATTTTACAGATTTTGATGAAGTTAACATAATTGGAATCTGACATTTATGACAGATGAAAAGTTGTTTTGTCCTAAAACAGGTCATACCAGGAAAGGATAAAACAGACTTTCCAATGATATACCAGCTTATTAATGAAATATTTTGAAAGGGATATTAAAATATAATAATTTTTATTACAAATCTTCTATTTCTAAAATTGAGTTTAATTAAAAGAGTTATGTAGTTAATAGGATTTACAGTACTAAGAGTTGTTAGTATTTGGTTTGCCAAAAAGTCAGATTTCAAATACTGATTTTCTTACCATGGTACTTATAGTTCATTTACATACTTTAGCAGATATTAGGGAGTTCTAATTCTTGCTATAATACCTTATGACCAAAATTGCCTTCTTGTTTCAGAATAGCTACTTTCTACTAATGACTAAATGATCTGGGGAGGCTTATAAACATCTTATTCTCTAATCTACTTAAACAGCACGTTTCTCTTGAAATGAAGACTTACAGAATATCTTTATAGTATATGATGCAATGGCTGAGATATGAGGTTTGAAATCATACCCTCTTGGGTATGAATTTGTTCATTAGGCCTCTCAAGGCTCCTGTTTTGTAAATGGAAGATAGCAATCCTGAATGCTGCCTTTCTCACAGAATGTAGTAATATTTTATCTGGTAACCCGGCTAGTTGGTAGCGAAAGAACTTCAACAAACCAAGCCCTTGAGAAATATGAATTACTGCTTTTGAAATTTTAGTTTATATAATCATTATTCTATTATATAGTTTATGTCTGATTATAACATATAAAATTATACCTTTTGTTTTAATTAAAATGTAATCATATCGATATACTAATAGTACCATCATTTTGACTTTGACATGCCATCACCTGAGACTTGTTGTATTAAAGCCAGCTGTGCTTATCATGTTAAACTGACAGGTGTTCTAGTGAGTACTTCTACCTTTTGGTGGTGTCCTTCTTTAACCCATCAATTGTTCATGAGATAATATCAATTAGTCCTTCTTTAGAATATCAATTGTTCATGATATATTTCATTACAAAATGTTCCATGTCAAAAAAAAAAATCCATGGCACAACAAACTAGTAGTGCAAAGGAACGTAAAAAAGGGCCAATTTTCAAGAATACAGTTATGAGTATCCTTCTATTTCTTGGCAAGGGCAAGATAAAATACTGTAATGTTGTAATTTTCTGATTGTATGTCTAAGAAAGTAAATTTGGCACCTCATCTCTGGTGTAGGAATTCACACTTACCTCAAATTTACACCTTCCTTCCACACCATGAGATTTCTGCCTTCCAGAACAGAGGAAGTCCTCTGACACCACTGTGATGAACAGCACAGTGCACCAGACCTTTGGCCAGCCTGGCATGGCATGGAGACAGAGTGAAATGGTTCCTGCCCCTGGGACAGGGCCCTGCAATGAGCCTCCAAGAATGTCAATGACTGCTGTGGGCATAAGCCTTGTTTGTGTAATAACATACATATTTTCTGGAATCAGTATGAGCAGTGGAGGAGTCTTTCCATCTGAGGAATGTCTGCCTTGTTAACATTAATGATTCCATAATATTTACAAATAGCACAAGTTAGGGTGTGGCAAATCTCAGCAAAATGGAAAACACTGGGATCTTAGAGACAGCTCTTAAGGTTATGGGAAAATACATGAGTTGGAAAATATATAATTTTCCCAACTATGCAAAACTAAGTATGCAATATAAATTATGATGAGCTTCATGAATCTAAAGGAACAAACATAGCTACTTCATGAGCCTAACTGTCAGAAAAAATACAAAAGCAGGCAGATTCCTGAGTTCAAGATTAGCTAGGGACACAACCAGTCCACACTCAGGAATAGTGGTAATGGTAATTTCAGGGCAGGGTCCTACCCAGTTATTTTGGAGCACTGGAAGACAAAAACAATATAGAATTTAAGTGTGATCATGAAAGGCATGTTGATGGTAGCATAACTCTCCCCACAGGAGCACTGTGGCAACATATATGCTCTTTGTACTGAAGTCTTTCTTCTTTTCTTTTTTATGTATTTTCCCAGAATAGAAAATAAAATAACATAAACAATTGACCTATTTTATTTACTTTCTCTTTTGCAAGCACTATGGTCTGTTTTCATGAGGGCTTTTTTGTTTTTGTTTTGTTTTTGTTCTTGTTTTGGAATAGGTACTGTCAAGTTAAGGTAAGAAAATGTGGAACATAAGTGCATTTGATGTCACTCCTTTGTTCTTGGGATGCACTTTTATTCAGAATGTCAGCCAGCCTTGGTTTCCATTGCTGACCGTTTTCCTATATACTTGCTATAAAAATGGATGTCTTTGTTTTTAATAGCTGAGTAGTACTGCACTGTGTAAATGTATGGCTCCAGTCGCATACGTAGCAGAGGATGGCTTTGTCTGGCATCAATAGAAGCCCTTAGCTCTGTGAAGGCTAGTCTTCCCAGTGTAGGGGAATGCTAGGGTGGTGAGGTAGGAGTGGGTTGATGGGGAAGCATCCTCACAGAAGCAGGGAAAGTGGGATGGAAGGGGGGGGCTGGGAAAGGTGGTGATAACATTTGAAATTTAAATACATAACAAATTCAATAAAAAGGGGGGTGTCTTCCTGACCCCTTGTTTAAGCATGCTTTTTGATTTGACCAAACTGCTCTCCAGTAAAAACATTGTCTGCTTCTGATGCTTCGAAGTCAGACAATTTATTTGCGATTTTCCACAAGTTCAAACATTGATGGATTTTTCAACTCAATTTCGTACAGTTCCTCCTTTCTTTTAATTTCAAGGTGTGTATAATGATGTCATTATCTAGACAGTCTCCCCAGATAAAAACCTTGTCATATAACCCTTCTACCTCTTAATCCCCAGCCTAGTGTTGTAGCATTGACTTTGGAGTAGGTCCCCTCTAATCAGAGTGTTAGTGTCCCCTAGTTGATAAAGTGATTCTGTACTCCCTACCCTAGCCATGCTTCCCTCCCTCCTCCTCCTAGCTGAGCACTGCATCCAGTTCTCCTCTAGAAACATGAGCTCTTAGCATCCTGACTGGGACCCAGACCTCTTTTCAGGGCTTTGTCTTTTTTATAAATTGTTGTTCCACTTTAAATAACTAGTAAATTATAAATTCTAGCAAAATATTCATCCTTTGTTTAAGAGTTTTTCTTGGAATCTGTTCAGGGACAGTCTAAAATACAAAGGCTCTGGAAACCTCCTCATGGGCTTATATTGCCTGCTCTTTTCAGAGTGCAATATATTGTTTATAATAATTATTCTCCTATAATAATGTATTTTATGAAAATGGAGATTTTTTTATTCTCAATTCTAAGATAGTGTTTGCTTTAAAGCACACAGCAATTGGATTTTACTTGAAGGATTCTTTTTTTTTTCTTTTATTGGATTTTTAAATTTACATTTCAAATGTTATTTCCTTTCCTGGATTCCTGGACATAATCCCCCTATCCTATTCCCCTTCCCTTCGTCTATAAGGGTATTCCTTTCTCCATCCACGCCCCTGTCTGCTCCCCCACCCCCAGACATTCTGCTACACTAGAAGGTACAGTCTTGGCAGAAAAAAGGGCTTCTTCCATTGGTGTCCAACAAGGCCATCCTCTACTACATATGCAGCTGGAGCCATGAAGGATTCTTATCTTCATTTATTTCCTCAAAATCTCATAGCAGAACTTCTGTTATAGTTTTGTTATTTTTAACATATTCAAGTTTTAAACTCTATTCATTTAGCTTTGTCCTTTATCCTATTTATACTCCAAACTTATTATTCAATCTGTTACTGGATTAAGGACTTTACATTACATGATGTTAATGGGGGGTGTTATCTATGACTTATCAACATTATTTGAATCCTGGTGCACCACTGATAATTTAATAACTTTCCACACAATAAATTCTATTATATTATTAATAGACAAAATGTATGTTTTCTTTTGATGAGTAAAAAATATAGTTTTCAAATTTTTATACAAATAGCTACAGATCAGCCTCATGTCAGTCCAAAACCAAACAGACAAGTATAATAGACAGGTATTCATCAGACCTGTTTTGGTCACATTGTGCTGTGACACATAATTAACTTCCCAGGAAATGAGCCATCCTGTGACATTTTTGTTTCTGTTACATCTAGTGCTTTAATATTGGCCATGCCAGTTTCATTAACAGAAAGAAGGACTTAGTGTTATCCTTAAAAACTGTATTACCATGAATGTCAAGACATCTAAAGGTTTGTGAAAAAACTAAGAAGAAAATAATATGTTAAAAGTCAATATAAAATGTCAGTGACTATAGATATAGGTTCTATAGGTAGTGTTGCACTATAAATATCACTATCTAAATAGCATTGTATTCATAATGGTCAAAACATAGGTGATGAAGTGAAAACTGATTAATTCTATGCTATACCAGCAACTGGACTTATTTTTGTGTTCTAGGAAGAGCTGAACACAGCCCAATAAAAAGAGAAGCACATTCCAGACCACACAAAAGTGTGAAGAAATTAGACATGGGTACTCTGTGTGGTCATCTTTAGTCTAACTCCCAAAAAATGATTATTTACTTTAGAAAGATATCATAATAATTTGATTAAAATTAGTTTTGTAGTGAGAAGTAACATTTTGTTGTGCTAATGAAGACATAATGAAGCTCAAGTTCACACATTGAGCTTAAGAATCACACAGCTAGATGCCTTGACACTCAATGGCCCACAGATGAGGCACCCAGAGCAGGGCAGTGAGAGTAGCCTCTGAAACAGAGACCTTTGTCCTTCTTGTGTTGTTTTGTGTGAAGACTGACCTTTTACTACTGCAAAAGTCAGATCAAGAAAATGCAGCTCCATTTCATCATCCACACAGATGCTTGTGTTTTTATATCCTTGTCATTCAATTTTTGTTACCTCTTGATAATATATCATATTATGGTTGCCAATATAGGATCTCTAGTTATAATAACAGAGGAACAAGAAAGGAAGACAAAACATATGAAATTTAGCCTCTCAGTTGAAAAGGAATGTCTGATACTCGGGTATGTTACATGAGAATGCCATGAAGTTCATGTTTCGGGTCAGGTCCTTCAGGTTCTTCAACAATATGTGCATTCTTAATCTTTAGATGTTTTGGTCCAGAACAGTACTTCACATTGATTTTTATTGATACAAATATTTTAATAGCATAAAGCTTTCCATTGAACATATAGGACAAAGACATAGGTAAAAGCAAAGTAATTAAATACGCAGGTGTATATTTTAATTTATTTTGAAATCATTCATAAAATAAGCATTCCATCTTATTTAAAAATATGTAAGACCTCCTTTTATATGAATTATGGAAAAGAGGTATTATATCTTTAAAATTGTCTCATCAGAGACAGAATCATTACATATATTTGAATAAATGGTACTAATGTCAGTAAACCATACATATTATGTTATAACAATACTGTGACAATAGTCAACATCTTGTCTCCTACTCTCCTAAGTATCTTAATGAAATAATTTCTGAGAAATTTTGTATTTATGTTAGTTAGATGCCCTGTAGAGTTTTCTCATTGAATTCCTTCCTGTTTAAATACAAACTTCCTAAATTTATATTGTTAAACTTTCCAAACTTCAAGTTAAATTTAAATTATTGAATGATTTGTTTTAGAAATATTAATTTCTGTTAATCATAAACTTAAACCAAAAGAAAAAGAAGCCTTGTTCTTTCTTCTGAAATAACATAAATTTTATGTCTACTTTCAACTCTGTAATGTGGCCTTTTCAGATCTATTATTACTCCTGTCTTAATGATAAAGAACCATCATCTAACAGTTTTGACTTGACTTGTCCTAGGAACTTAGATTGTCATAGAGCCTGGCATAGTCTGTCATAATTTAATTTAAAGTCTTAGTTAACACAGTCATGCTTTAAAAAATAACAAAAGAAGCAAAAGAAAACAGTTCTCTTGGTATTATTAAAGTAATCTACTAAATATTCTTACTAAATATAGAATGATACCTTACCTGCATTGAGGGAGAACAAGGTGGAGGAGTATTATTCTAAATCTTATTTAGTTTTTCTTTTTTTTTTTTCATCTTTATTAACTTGGGTATTTCTTATTTACATTTCAATTGTTATTCCCTTTCCCGGTTTCCAGGCCAACATTCCCCTAACCCCTTCCCCTCCCCTTCTCTATGGGTGTTCCCCTCCCCATCCTCCCCCCATTACCGCCCTCCGCCCAACAATGACATTCACTGGGGGTTCAGTCTTGGCAGGATCAAGGGCTTCCCCTGCAACTGGTGCTCTTACTAGGCTATTCATTGCTACCTATGAGGTTGGAACCCAGGGTCAGTCCATGTATAGCCTTTGGGTAGTGGCTTAGTCCCTGGGAGCTCTGGTTGATTGGCATTGTTGTTCATATGGGGTCTCAAGCCCCTTCAAGCTCTTTCAGTCATTTCTAAGATTCCTTCAACGGGGGTTCCGTTCTCAGTTCAGTGGTTTAACAATGGCATTCGCCTATGTAGTTGCTGTATTCTGGCTGTGTCTCTCATGAGAGATCTACATCCGGTCCCTGTCGGCCTGCACTTCTTTGCTTCATCCATCTTATCTAGTTTGGTGGCTGTATATCTATGGGCCACATGTGGAGCAGGCTCTGAATGGGTGTTCCTTCTGCCTCTGTTCTAAACTTTGCCTCCCTATTCCCTCCCAAGGGTATTCTTGTTCCCCCTTTTAAAGAAGGAGTGAAGCATTCACATTTTAGTCATCCTTCTTGAGTTTCATGTGTTCTGTGCATCTAGGGTAATTCAAGCATTTGGGCTAATAGTCACTTATCAATGAGTGCATACCATGTGTGTTTTTCTGTGATTGGATTACCTCACTCAGGAAGATATTTTCCACTTCCATCCATTTGCCTATTAATTTCTTAAAGTCATTGTTTTGATAGCTGAGTAATATTCTTTAGTTTTTCTAATGTACTCTGATCTTACTGTCCTAGATCTGGTTGATCAAGCATGATGGCTGCCTAGGCCAATCTTGTTCTTATGTTTTGAAAGCCAGAACAGCAACAAATAATTCAAACAGCTTCAAAGTCAGTGCATTTGTATTTAGTTTTTTCTCACTTACCAGAGTCTCAGGAATCTGAATACACAATAATATGTACACAACCTCAGGTGGCTTTTGAGGAGTAATTGGTGACATAGAAAAGTAGTACACAGCCCTTCTCACATGTATGTTCAAAGACACTGTGTGTACATACACATGCACACATGTGCACTCATACTCTTGCACATAATCATGCACATACACATGTGCACATACTACACAAACACATACAAAAGACAAAAATAGAGAAACAACTTGTCAGCTCATGCTGTTTATAATAATTCTTATTAGATGTTAGGTTACTTTATTAACTACAATTATGCTCCCTTAAGTAGTAATAGTCATTTTAGCATGTTTTTATTAATCATTTTATACTTTTACATTTCAAATGATTCACCCTTTCCGGTTACCAGCCCCCAACAAACACTTCATCCCATCCCCTTTTTCTTCCCTCCTGTTTCCCTCTAAGAGGGTTCTCCTCCACTCACTGACCCACTTGCATGATTTTACTCCTAAAAAAGTAAGTACTCATTGAACTCGTAATAAAATGTGAATCAGCTAAGATTAAATGAAAGCTGAACCAGTTAATCCCTCTTCCTAGAAAATATTCAACATTGTTTACTAACACAAAAGACTGTTGTCTATGAATTATACTCCTTCTATAGAATGAAGAGATGGTCCAAGTTTTAAGATCATCCGTTGCTCTTACAGAGGACCTATGTTGGATTCCCAGTGCCTACATGACGAATCACAAACACCTGTAACTCTAGTTCTAGAGGATCAAATGCCTACTGACCTCTGTGCTAGGCACACTTGGTACACATGCACGTATAAAGGCAAACAGTCAAACAAATAAAATAAAAACATAGAATATAAAATAATATAAACTTTATTAATTAAATATCTCTTCTTTATATATTCATTATATCTTTTGTATTCTGTATTGAATAAATTAGTGATTTGGAATTTTGTTCAGCTAATACATTTCAATAAATTGGTATATTATTTAGATAGAAATAAAAATGTTAGTTTGCAAAGCTTTTCATAAAATATGCAAGACTTGAAGGAACACACACCAGTTCCCATTTATATTTTATCACCACATTAAATCTTTTTGCCGACAGCACAGGGGAAATTACAATGATTTAGAGAGTGAATCTTTATCAGTATTTGACAGAGAAAGGAAATGATGATAACACAGAAACAGTTATTTATAACAGAATTTAACTTGAACTTGGCAGTTGCTCAGTATTTGATTTGCACATTTATTCTAGGCAGCAGAGCAGGTTTGCACAGTCCGTTGGGTCCTCTTTTAAACTGGCTTTGAAATTTTAGAATAAATATTTTAGATTTAATGATGATTATTGAAATTCAAATGAGGAAATAATTGTGGGGCATGATTTTCAGATGGTTTTCCTTCTGTTACAACTTATTTAACAGATAGTCTTTGATTTTTGACACCTTAATTATCTTTGACATTTTCATATTTAGTTGACATCAACCATTTTCTCTTTGCAATTCTATCTTAAGCTCTAAAGCTATGGAAAATCCAAATTAACCATGATTATTATGATCCAGACTTCCAATTAATGAAAAAATAATAAACTGAACTTTGTGATTCCATGCCTTGGTATATTCAGATTTAGTTATGTATCTTTGGTTTTTCTATTTTAGAAGTTTTTTCCATTCATTTACTCCATGATGTTGTAAATGCCGCTTTTATTTCCTCAGATGAATTGATGAGATGAGATCTACCCAAGCTGTGCAAAAACCACAGTTTAGCTGAGTGCAGCACACTTGGCTTCTCCGTTCTAACTATGATTTGGCCTAAACCTGGAAGCTTCTATTCTCCATAAAATCTAATCTTCCAAGCTGACTGATTAAATCCATCTTCTCTCCACTTCTAACTGAATTAATTGCTCAGCTTGACTTCATACTAAATTTGACAATATGTTCTAATCTTCTAGCTCCTTTTTCATTCTCTTCCTCAATCTGTCATATACACACCACTACCACCACCAAATCAATCAACCCCATCTCTCTCTCTCTCTCTCTCTCTCTCTCTCTCTCTCTCTCTCTCTCTCTCTCTCTGTCTCTTGTGTGTGTGTGCTGGTCTGCCTGTCTGTTTATCTGTCTGTCTTGCTTCTCTTTAGTAGCCTTTCTTTATCCTGTCCTCATGAAATTTGGGCATATTCTATTTTTTACTCATTCTGTGAAATCTTTCTCTTATTTGTCATTTTGTCTCCCCCTCAATTAGCTATTTCAAACAAGGCTGTTTTCTTCTACAAAATAACCTTGCAATCATTGTTAGGGATTAAAAGTGTGTACTAAGGGCATATCTGTATTCCACCCACATCGTAATTAATCCAGGGCTTGTCTGCATTCTAGTTGGATCATATCTTGGAATGTGATCTCTTGCCAGAGCAGTCATGTTGCATAATTAAAATTAAACTATGTGGTGGTCTTTATTAGAGTTTAAAGACTATCTAAATCTCAAGGACTTTATAATAATACATCATGATACTTGCTAGTTGAAGAGGCACTTTGCAGGCTCATTATGGGCTCTCTACCTGAGAGTCCATTTGGCTCTGACATTATCCTGTCGTATTCTTGTATCAGTCGTATTTTACAGCTATCTAGAAAGCAATGTTGCTTGGAGAGTAATCTATTTTTACATATGGTGTTATGCCATTCATTCACAGATGTATAGGACTCTCTTCCTTGTTGGATTTGCCTATACAATTGTTTCTTGGGCTTCCAATGTATTCCCTGAGGAAGTATTTTTGAGTTCAGTGACATAAACGTAATACTGTTTTGTTTAAAATTTAATGCTTTTCTACTTGTCTTTTGAAATATAAGAGATTCGCTTTCTTAGAGGTCTTACTACCATTTGTCCTTCATCCTAGGTTTTTTCTACATCCTTTTGTGCGACACATGCTGGGATTATGTATGTTTCTAATTCCCTTTTTAATATTCAGGTGACAGTCAATGATGGAAAACTTACGTGTGCCATGTTTGATCATAGAGACTTTTTTGTCTATACTGATTTTCATCATGGTGATTTAAGTTCTACACAGATAAGCATTATAAACAGATTGCTGCTATTTGATAGTGAAATTTTTTTTATAAATAATTCTTGTTGATCTAATTACTACTTAGCAAGTTTCTTATATAAGAAAGTCACTGGAATGATGAGAACCTGGGGATCTCTCATTGGCTTTCCTTTATATACGTTGTCTAATGGTTTCCTTTCCTGAAGAAGTCCTCCATGTATCCACATGTCCTCTTTCATTTAAGTGTGTACTGCATGATGCTTTCCTTTGAAGAAGTCATCCATGT
The DNA here is from genome assembly GCF_011064425.1 of Rattus rattus. Lineage (NCBI taxonomy): Eukaryota > Metazoa > Chordata > Mammalia > Rodentia > Muridae > Rattus > Rattus rattus. Next base: position 81,126,645 of record NC_046159.1, on the reverse strand, counting down.
ATCCACATGTGTATCCTATGCTCTAATGGATTAATGACTGATTGTTACTGTGCCCTATATGAAGTTGTAGCCCATTTATGTCTCTATCAACGTACTAACTTAATGACAGTAGATGAAAATTGTCCTCCTCCAGATAAACCTGTGGGGGCACCATTCATCCTGGTTATCACCCTTTTTAGAGGTGTGAATACTGAGATGTGTCCCATCCCAAAAAAGACATAGATCTTAATTTTCAGCTGTTTTGTAAAGATTTCTCATCTTAATTCAGCTATCGAAAGAGTTTCTTAAATTACTGAGCTTTTCGAAATGATTATTTTTGGATGCTCCAGAATATTACACACTACCAGATGCTGATTCACTTTTCCCTTCAGGAATATTGCTTACTCAAGGAAAAGGAAATGGTTTTCTTTTCTCCACAAAGTCTTCAGGAATCTCAGCAACTATTGTGAGAGCTTGCTCATCTCCTTTGAAACTAAGGAGGGTATGAGTGCCCTCAGCATACCTTTCACCTACTGTTTGATATGCCCAGAAGTATTGTCAGTAACAGGATTACAATCCTAAGTGATCACTTGCTATTAGTAAGGTTCAAGGAATACACACACACACACTCACTTAATACTCGCTGTGAGGTAAATACTGACCAAACCTATCAGAGTTGCAAGGTGAGAGATGAAACAACCCTTTAAAGCAAAGGAAACAGAGTAGAACCTTGAATATCCTACAACTGAGTCATAAGCTGTGTTTTCTGGAAACCTGTTGTCAATATAATCTGGTTGCACCAATGAAAGCATCCCGAATATCCTTTGTCATCAGAAGAGAAAGTTAAGCTCTTGATAAAGCAAACATTTCTAGTTCAGATAAATCATTGTCTTTATAAACAGATGTTTATGTTCATTTTAAATAGAAACTGAGGGGGGGCACCAAATAATAACTCACATTTGTTTACTATGCTTGCAGTATCTGTGATTCACTTTTATGTGAATTTTCAGAGGGGATAAGTATTCTTTTCCTGGCGATTGTTTTTCTTTTTTGCAAGGAGCCATAGTAGAAAAATACAAAGCAGACTGACAAAGGAAATGTCATTTTTCTAAATAAGCGTTTCTCTGCACGTAGCATGTGCATTGTTAGTTCTTTAAAATTGGACTGCCTTGTAAAGACCTTAGAATCTCCACAGTGAGTATTTGTTCTCCTGGAGAGTTCCTCTTTGGGTTTAATACAATCCTCAGTAGGTTTCCTGTACCACAGGTTGCCATCTTTAAGGAAGAACAAACAACTTTTAACTTTTAAAATTATTACCTTTGCTCACCAGGTGTCTTTTCATACTGTGTATGGTTGTGAGCATGAATATTTATTTTACAAACCCATTTAACAAAAAAAGCTTTTTGAATCACTAAGGTGGGAAATACATTCATCAGACCTTTGAATGCCAATTATTTGAAGGATAATTACATGCTTCACTCCATCTATAGTCAGAATAGGCAGACATAGTTATTTACTTAGAACAGAGACCACGTTACCTCAGAACAGCGAGGCACTTAGCAGTGTAGTGTACAGCATTTTGATACATCACTGACACTCTCTGCAAGGCCAGGCTGGGCTCTAGTCTTGTTCGCAGACTTACAGAAATATGTACATACACATATTTTGCTAGGTTTTGCTTTTACAAATCAGCCACCTAATTTTCCTACTAGATGTTTCTCAAATAGAATTCAAGTAAAGAGTTGGTCAGCATGACTTACAGGGATTTGCTCTTTCTGGGCTCTAGCCAAGTTTCTCGTTAGGACTCATCACATATAACATAAACTAACTCTTTAGTTCAAATTTAAAGGAACACACATACACATCTTACACATGTACACATGAAAGATTTTAATAACAACCTTTTTAATCAAGACCAATAGCATAATATAAGAGAGCAGAAGAATGGTTATTGTCTAATATGCTTAATTGCCATTCTGGCCCAGTAGCTAGCCTCTTCCAGCTACTGCTCTTTCCCTGTTAAATACTTCACGGAAACTCACTGAGGGTTGGCAGTTTTCGTTTCCTGTCACTGTTTGTGTTCAAAGTGGGTGACATCATACCTCTAAATCCAGCCAGAACATATCAGACTCCCCTCTACCTGGACCTAAACTACACTGAAGTCCTGCCATCTTTAGTATTTGATTCTTTTTAATTTTTGCTTCTGTAGTTCTATGGTTTTACCTGTCTGCTATTTTCAGATCATTTGCCTTCTTAGTCTGCTTTTGTAATTACTTTCTGTGCTTCTCATCCTTTCTAAAAAATTTAGTCTTGCAATATTGCAGCTTGTGTTAGTCTGTTTCCTTAACTGTAAGAAAATCCCCAAGGCAAAATACTGTGTAAAGAAAGACATTTATATAGCTCAGATTTTCGATGATTCAAAAGTGCAGTACCTGCTGGCTTTGGTGAGGACCTTAGGTCACAGTGGTTCTCGGCCTTCCTAGTGTTGCAACCCTTTAATATAGTTCCTAATATTGTGGTGACCATAACCAGAAAATTATTTCTTTGCTCTTCATATCATTAATTTTAATATTGTTATGAATCACAATATAAATATCTGGGTTGGGGATTTAGCTCAGTGGTAGAGTGCTTGCCTAGCAAGCACAAGGCCCTGGGTTCGGTCCCCAGCTCCGAGAAAAAAAAAAAAAAAGATACAATATAAATATCTGACATACAGGAAGTTTGATATGCGACCCCTCTGGGTGTTAAGGCCCACATGCTGAGAACAGCCTTAGGATGAATGTCAGGGGTGTGTACAAAATGGCGAGATCTCTACAATAAACAAATAGGTAGTCAAAGATTGATTTAGAATCAGGCCTCTACTCTTCCTAGAATTTATCTTTCAAGGGCATAAGAATATAAAAAACGTTAATTTCTTTCATGAGCAATTTCTTCAGCAAACTTACTGTTTCTCATAAGAACTTGTCTATGAAATATCTGAGCACAATTCCCAGCAGTATCCCGTTGAGGGGCATTCTCAGACCATGTCCCAGCCATAACTTTTCTCAGCAGTATCCTAGAGCAGAAAGGGCAAAACTCTTCAGTATAGGCAAAAGGTAGTTATTTATATTTCTATAGCTTATGATCATAATTACACGTAATTCGTTAGCACTTCCATACTCAAGTTTTCTGCACTGAATTGTAGCTGCAAAAGCAAATGCCAGGACTCTCTAATATGGAATGCAATCTATGCATGCAGTTTTGAGTATTTTTTACCTAATTTTTGTGTATGTATGTTTAATTTTCTGTGGAAGCCTTTTGTTTGCTTGAGGAAAATTAGTTTTATAAACAAAAGGACTGAGTAGATTTGTTTTTAATGTTTTCCTCTTTTCTAACTCTAGGTCTTTCAATAAGTTATTTTAAAAAAAATCAGATGCATCGATGTAGTCCCTTTGGAGTCTGCCTCCTGTGTATTCCTCCCAAATGTTGGCTTGACCTTTTGTACTCTTTATCCATATTGGTTTTATCCAGGTCATTTTAGATTAAACTGAGGGAGTTTCTCTAGTGCAAGATATTGCTGTGGAGAGAAGTGTTTTTTTATTTATTAGTATCAGTATTTTTAGATTTCACAGGGCTTATAGTCTTTCATTGTCTTCTGATTTTATGATGTCCATTTTTACAATTAAAAAATGAAGTGACATAGTTTTCTCCCCTTTAACTTCCGCTCTCTGGTTAGTTCACTTGACCCTTGTAGGCCAGAACAACCCTAGTACTTCCCTTGGTCCTCTGCTAAGAGCTGCACAGTCTTTGAAGTTCCCCGATGCTGGCAGGCTCCAACCAGGACTTCTGGATGTTTAAAGATTTGCTTCTGTATGAGCAATTGTCAATACTCATTTATTTCAATGTCTATTTTTTAAAGTAACTATCTTAAAAATCATGTGAAACCTTTTGTTTTCCAAATTATGAACAACCATTTTTAGTATTTGGGGATATTTCCACTTAATTATTTACCCACTAATTCATTCAAACTTTTATTTTCTAAAAGCATAGTCAAGTATTGAGTGTGTACTATGTGACATGGCCTTGACCACATGTTTATGATTCAGGCACCACAAGTTTTTACAGACACCAAATCAAATGCTTTTATTAAGAATGGCCCATTTACATTTTAAATCTGTCTTTGGATTTCTATATCCGAGCAAAGAATTATGCTGCTGCTGAAACTTCTGACAGCTTAGGAGCTGCGGCATTCTCTTTATTGCCTACTTGAGTGAAACATACCATTAAAAACTATTTGCTGCTTCCAGTTGCCACACGATTGAGTGTGGTAGATGGGAGAATGTGCCACTTGCTTTTACTATGCTTATTTGATTTTGTGAAAACCTCTAATATAGACGAGCTTTGTGTTTTCATCAGCAAAAATTAAGGGACATGTCAGAAGGCTGAAGGAAAAATAGAAGTGAATGACACTTTCAACTGCTCCTGTACACGCTACCAACATTTGCACAGAAAGCATTTTCGTATGTTCAATACAAATATTTACTTTTCCACCACGTAGGACATGAAGTCCATTGAAACGGCACTGTAAGGAAGATCTATGAAGCAAGCATCATGGCAGGATCATCACATGCTCAGCTGCTCATTTAGGTGCTAATTTCACTTACTGCACAGGCCAAATCCCACAGCCAGCAGCAGCTTGAAATATCTTGTGGGCAATGCCACACTTCACAACTCAGAAAAACACTACCTTTAAAATATTGTGCTTATAAAAATATCCACATTTTACCGGTGGCTTTTTAATCATAGTTAATACATACCGAAATGAAATTTATTATACATACACCTTGATTTTTCTCTTAGACGTGGTGTCTACACACTATGCAAACCCTTGGTAGCCAATGTGGCCTCGGTTGAGTACTTGGGAGCTGTAGCTCTAACTGATGAGAAACAGCATTCAACATCATCCCACCACTACGTTGTGCATCTGTGATTTGGGAAAACCCTGACTTAATGTATTAATCCTTATAATGAAAACATAAGAAACAACTAAATTAATTACCAAGTTTTAAGTGATCTATAAACAGGTGAAAATTTGATATATGTATACTTTGTGTGGTATTGAAATTAAACAAATCGTCCATCTTCTTAACATTAAAAAAAACACTCAAGTAAACAAAACATGTATATGAAATTTTGTAGATATTTTATTTATTTGAATTTTTACTTGGATGATTTTTGAAAAATGTATTTGACATTTTTGTTTGACACTTTTAACTTATCTCAATTGGGAAAGAGCTTGATAAGAGATATTCATGTTGCAGATCACTTTTGAGAGACTATTTTGTGTTATATAATGATACTAAAGCACAGTTTATTTTATGAAAATATTTTTGACAACAGAATTGATTACAAATTAGTACAGAAAGCACATAGGGTTGAGCAGTACTCACCAAGGAGACTCATGGGTGGCACCTGTCATACATGGACTGCATTAGCTTATAGAATGTTAGCACAGTAAGAATAGCAATCACTTTTCATCATAATACTGGTGTTAGACTGGCAGGAAAACAATAATTCAATAAAAATAATTTAGGAGCTGAATGTAGTGCATGCCAAAATTCCAGCACTGGGAATACAGAGACAGAGAATTACTAATTTGAGTCCATCTTGGGATCCAGAGAGTCCATCAAAAAATGTAATGTTTCTGTTATAAACAACACTAAATGCACAGACAACATTGAAGCAGGATACAGGGAACAAAATGTGCTTGTATTTTTAATGAAATTCTACATTTAATATTCAGATACTTGGCTTACTCTTGGAAATTCAGATTAGGTTTTTAAAGGAATCTTCTAAGAGATACTTATGCCCATTTTCACTGAAGAGCTAGGAGTGTAATTAAATGTTTTTATTACAATATTCTTGATTTCAATAAGCTTGGATTGTTACAAAGCATAGTGAATGTATTTTAATATGACATATTGTACAGAATGATGCATTATATGCTGGCCCTAAAATCTACTATAATTATATAAAGTGTCTCTTTTTGGCGGAAAGGTTTTTGATTACTAAGGGTATCTGTAACTTTTTGTAGAACAGCTGAGAATTCAAGAATGTAGACTATAATCGAGCAACACATGCCTGCACCTCAGGTAACCACACTGAGGCCACCTCACTGGGTTGGTCTTCTCTTCATTTTCTTCTGGCTGATACTCGTCACTGGAGGCTATTTGCTACTAAACTGTGTCAACTGTGGACTTGGCTGTGTGTTTGGAATCTCTGCTTTGACCTTGATTTCCCTAGAATGAGTAGAAAGCTCAGACTTAATAGGAAGTGAGTCTATTGATGTGGAAATTGAACATCTGGGTTAATTACCACCACTGTTGTGTTCTTTGATTCCAGTCTTCTCTTTCCCTATTGTTTTCTTTCATTGGTTGTTGTATCATTAGCTCTGAGGCAAATACATCTATGTGTGTGCTCTGAGAGGACTGACAACAGCAGAAGGACCACTGTTCTCATAAGTTGGAAACTTTGACATTCATCATCCTGAGTTCTTTCAGTTTCTGGTTGCCTTGATGTAGTGAGTGCATTTGTTTTTAAATTTCTGTTAATCTAATTACTTTTCCATTGCTAATTATTTGCCACTTATACATGACAGCCTTGAAGATTGATTTTAATCTCAAAAGGTATGCTTCAGAATTTTTTTAAATGTATTTTTCTAGAAGAATCACTTCAAAATGTATAATACAATCTTATCCCTTTCTCCTTGATTTTTAGTTCTGTTTCATTGCCTTACTATTTTTAAAAAGTAACATTTTTGTAAGTTTTTTGGTAATTTTGTGCAATGTATTTTGATTATATTTCTCCCCTTCCCCAACTTTGCCCAGATACACTCCAGTACATCCAACTTCCTGTTATTATTTTCATTTTTGACTCATTGAGTCCATTTTGTATTGGCCAAAAACTCTAAGGGAGGGGGCTGCTCCCCAAAGTGGCCTACGTATCCAGATCACAACTTTTCAGAAAATTGTTCTCTGTCTCCCAACAACAACAAATACCAATTACCCCTCAGCACGGGATGGACTTTATGCTACATACCCACCTCCATGTTGGTAATTTTTATGGCTTGATTTTGTTCAGGCTTTGTGCATGCTGTCACAGTTGCTGGGAGCTCATATATGTCACTTCCCTGTTGTGTCCTGAAAATACAATTTCCTTGTCACCATCTACTATTTCTGGTTCTTATCTTTCTGCTCATTGCTCTACAGTGATCCCCGAGTTTTGGGGTCAGGGGTGTAAAAAGGTTACCCCTTTTAGGCTTGAACATACCCGACTCAAATTCTTTACAGGTTGACCAGTTATCAGCCCTGTTATTAATTACTATATATTGTAAGAATAAGCATCTCTGATGACAGTTAAGAGATTTACTATGGGTATAGCAATGACTCATTAGGATTCTTTCAACCACTATGTTCATTTTGTTTATAAGAATATTACTATTGGGATTTCCTTGCAATCCGTACCCTATCTGACCACAGATTCTTAGCACTAATAGGAATCCCAGGTACGGCTTCCATTTCAGCAAATAAGAAGGAAGGTAGTTACTCTGGTTCATCTGTGCCACTGTATCACCAGTGGGCATATCTTTCCAGGTCTGTAATTGTTATAGCTCAATGCTTCCCAATGGGATAGGATCAATGTTTACTTTTGTTCTTGCTGCAGAGAGAAGGATGTATAGCACCATGAAAGCTAGTCAATAGGGGTGAAGCTTCTAATTCCTTATCAGTTTGATTTCTCCATGTTCTATGTCTCCAGTATGTGGTATCTTCAACAACAGCACATTTCCATCACATCTAGATAGAAGCAAAGAGCTCTGGCCATAACCTGATAAGCTTTTGGAAGGGGGCATGTTCTGTAGTACCCTACTGATTACCAAAGCAAATAGGTACCATATTTCTGATACTACTTTTTGCTTTTGCTGTCATATGGTGCTTAATTGAGGTGCTGTATCATTGTTAGGGGGTAACTACATTTAAACTTTTTATAGATGGATTGTGTATATATTTTAGGAAGCTTATGCTCTAGGAGATTCTCTTTCTCATACAACCCTTTCAAACACCCTTTAGTGTTAATTAACACTTCCCATATTTTTCCAACTTTAAGCTTCTACCACCCTCTCAATTAATCCTGTTCCATTATTTCTACTTTCCCCTTTATAGCTTTTTCTTTGCTACTTACTTCCAGCAATAATGTTCCATTTCTTTGTGGATCCTTACAATTTTCTTAACCTCTAAGTGCATTCCAAATGAAATAAACATATCTAAATATCAAAGCTAATATATGCATATATGAAGGAACATGTAATAATTTCCTTATCCTTTGTCTTCTCTGGCATCTTGTTCAAGTGAGTTTCTGGGGAAGAACAGGGGAAGTAGATGGACTTGACTTTGCTATTTCTAGTTCCCTATGATGCTGTTTAGAGTTTCAGTCTTTAAGTTGTGCTTAATACACCTAGAATTTCATTTATTAACTTTTTTAAACACAGAATCAGTTTTCTGGCTTCTTAGACACATTCTTACTGCTGAATTTAGCCACCCTGGAAATCCATTGAAAAGCATTGACTTGAAAGGTTTGATGAGTAGGCTTGATGTCTGCCTGAGATGATTTCGTTTTCTCTAATTGGCTTTTCCAATTAACAAGGCTGAGTGCATGCTGCACCAGTGTTAGCATATACTGGCTTTCGGGTCAGATTACCTATTGACTTATTTCAAATAATGTTTTTACCATGCCTACGAAACAAAACTCATTGATGGATTATTCTCTTGTTCCCTAATTGAAATCTTTGAAATATTTATCTTATGAAGTCTCCAGAGTGTCTCTACAGAGAATTAATTTTTTTCTCCAGGAATAATGAAATGGTATAACAGTCACAATGTGAAATGTGATAATGAGGACTTTGTAGAATGCAATAAATCATTTCATTCATTGGTAGTCTTATTTTATTTTTCAACATACTGTCTACTTTACCTTCTGCTTTTTACATATAACAGAAATAAAATAATTAAATGGAATACAATTTTACATGCACATAGTTGCTAGATAAGTATTTTACTTAGTTTATGTGAGCATTTTCTCTATTGATAAATCTTATGGCAGAATAAAAAAATGAAGCAAATTTATCCTATACTTACAGGAAGACATAAAGTAAGGTTATTTGTAATTTTTAAAATATTCATTAATTAAATAACATTAATTAATCAATTAAATTAAATCAAATAATATTAATATTTAATATAAATTAAATAATATTAATATTTAAGATGGTAAACATTTCTGCTAAAGTAATATTTGATGTACAATGTATTGCTAATTATAAAGCAGATTATCTAAACTTGGGTATGGAAAATTGAAAAATAAATGAAACAATGATTTAAGATGTCTTTGGTACAAACATGATGCTGTAACCATGGAAACTTAAAAAAGGAGATCATCAGCTTGAGTCTAACCTGGACTACCCAAAGACCCTGTTGATCAATTCTACTTTTTCAGAAACACTGATAAAATCTGATCATCTATGAATTTCGAAAAATCACTTGTATTTCCTTAATGTTAAAGTGAACATATATTTAAGCATAGACATAAGCACCAAACTGTCAATACTCTCAAGAAGTATATTTGCAGTAGATATTTCAAAATTACATTGAAATTCATCTTATCATTAAATGACAGTAGACGCTTTTGTCTTTTGTTCATTTGTTGGTTTTGAAGAGGGTTTCACTGTGTAACAGTTCTGGCTGTCCTGAAACTCACTTTGTAGATGAAGCTGTCTTTAAAGTCACAAGTATCCACTTGCCTTTGCCTTCTAAGTACTAGAATTAAAGATGTACACAATATTTAGCTTAAGCATCAGTGACTATAATTTATTTTTAAATTTTAAGCACATTTTGGTTAACAAAATATCTTCCTTTTCCAATCCTATATATCTTATTTCTATAGCCCTGCTAGCCTGTCCCTGAACTTGAAGTTCTCTTGCCTCAGACTTCTGAATATTGGCTTTATGTTTATATGTGCTTGTGCGTATGTTTTCTCTTCCCTGTCTCCTCTCCTTCTTACTCTCTCTTTCCCTTCTACTTTTCTACCATCTCCTTCACAACTCTCCCCATTAACCATTAAAAGGAAAGATCTGCAGTGAATATTGGAATAAACTCTATTATTTCTAGTAGTCATCTCTAATATTCTGCTTCATGATTTTAAGACTGAAGTAAAAAGCATGACATGTGCTTCTAAATAATTGCATTTTTATGTAATAAAGTTTTGATTATATAGGAAAACTCCTCATGAAGAATAGACCAATGGAGTCATTTCCATGGAAGTTCAAAAGAGAATAAATAAATATATGACAAAAGGCAGCTATTGCCATAGGCTTTGCTATTATTTTCATTCATGCACAGAAATTCATTTCCCGTGTTACAAGTCCTCAGAGTTAATGAAATGAAGACTATTCCAGTTGTAATGAAGATCTTTTACAAAGTACTGTGCAACAGTTAATCTGAGAATATTATTGTATGAGGATCAGTATTTTCTCACTCCAACAATTACAATCTGTTTATCAGCCTCCTCATTTGTCTTACCGATAATTTAAAATTGCATATATTAGTATTGCATTTTAGACATAGTTTGTGAAATGGAGTTGCTGGAAACAAAGCAGAAAGTTTATAAATAGATACCAGACATGGATCTCCACAACTACCGAATCTGACCTTGAGCCGAAGGCAAGCTGTATGGGTATTATAGGCCTCTCTTTCCATGTCTGATGTCTTGTAAATAGAGGAAGTCACCAACTTGTTGTGAAAATTATATGTAGTTTTACATACTAACAATAGTTTGTCATATATATCAATAACCTTTGCTGTTCTTTGATTCAGACATAGTAATGCATGATAGAAACTTAACCTATGAAATACACTTCTCCAATCTTCTATAATGTTCAGTTGTTACTATTTGAAATTCTGACATTTATAATTTATCACTTTAATAGTTATAGTAACTCTCTACTTGTAGCAAGTTAAGGAAGGAGAAAACATGGAGGGTGAAAACCAAGTAGCTTGGGGTGAGGTAACAAAGCACAGAGCTGTGGTGCATCAAACTTGGAAGGAAATGTGAGCAAAACAGAGGAGCTGGTACTCATCTGAGGGAGAGTCAAGTATGCAGAGTTACACATAAGAGCACATGCTCAAAGTCATATTGCTCAGGCTCAGATACTCTTTATGACCCATTATTCACTATTTCAGAGGATGACAGCAGAGTGTTCCACATGGTTCAACAGAGGCAATAGTGCTTACCTAAATCTAGTGAATTAAATCCAAAAAACACATTCAGAAAAATATACATGTCTGAATGTCTTTTAGAGGTCTTGGCCCATCTCTCACAATGGTAAACCTCTATCCTTTTGTTCTTTTCTAATGCTTTATAGTAAATATATATCTATCTCTCTATATATATAATACAAATATACATACATATGTATATATACATATACATATACACACACAGACACACACAGAAACAGATACAGAATATCTTAGGGGTTCTATTTCTCTGAAGACACCATAGCAATGTTTTAAGTGAAAAATGTTTAACTGGGACTCACTTACATATATTTGAGAAGTGTAGTCCCTTATCATTATGATGGGAAGGCTGACACACCACAGACATACATGGTACTGAAAACATAACTCAAAATTCTATGTCTAGATTGGCAGGCAGAAGAAGAGCAACACAGGGACTGTCCTGAGCTTCTGAAACCTCCCCTTCTGACAGCCTCCCCCACAGTGACACACTTCTTCCAATAAGGCCACACCTACTCCAACAGTGCCACAGCTCTTAGTAGTGCCTATGAGCCTCTGGGAGCCATTTTCATTCAAACCACTACTCTGTGTGTGTTCATTAGTTTTATGATGTCATACAAATATTTATTGTTTTTAAAACTGGCTCTGATATTTGTTTATAAAAAATAATTGTGACTAAATTTAAAAAAGCTTTTTTGGTGAAAGCATTGTTTATCCACTATGCATATTCTGAAGTTTAGTACTTAATTTTTATTCATATCACTTATCTAGAGGATGTTTCTCAGTCTAATTCTAATGATTTTGCGTGCTTTAGTTACATACATTACATTGCATGATTCACTTCTTTCATAATACAGTCTTATGTCTTAATACCTTATTAATTCTATTTTGTTAGCAATTATTTAAAACACTGAGTTTTGTTGGACAGACTGCCCTGAGAGAAAATCAGATTTAAAAGCATACAATTTCAAAAAACCCTTTCCAGGTAGAATTTCAGTTATTTGTTCAAATTGAAAGAAAAAGTAATAGTCACCAAAATGTCAGATTCCATTAGATTCACTGGTGTGTTCTGTAGTGTAGATGGAAACAGAGTCTTTACTCAGCAGGGAGAGAAAATGAGATGTCCTCTTATTTGCCCAGGTTCAGAAAGTTTATTCCTTTTGCTGTTGCCATGGGTAATGATGGCATCAATAGTAGGAAAGCTACCCAAAGCATCTTGTGGCACAATAACATTGTTGTAATGTAGAGAAGACACACTCAGTCCAGGTTCTCACAACCTGGTGACAAACTGGTAATATAATTAATAGATGGAATGAGGAGTAAGTTCAACTACAATTTTGTGTGACATAAAGTCTATGACACTAATCACTACTGGCATGAATGTGTTTCACTGTGTTTACACAGCCAATTTTGAGCAACACAGTCCCAAAGAAATGTTGGTTAAAAAGTTTTAAAAAGTATTATATGAAGACAAAGAAGTATTATATGACTTTCTCTTCATTTATAGTGTGAGTAACCTAAGTGTTTTTCTTTTTTCCTTTGTGTTTGAAACTGTGGTCAGTGTCAAAATTATGGAAAATAATTTTTCTAAATTATTTAATCCTAAAAATATGCTAATACACACTTAATTAAATATTTCTTACTTCTGTATTTGAGTCATAGAAATATAGACATTCAGGGCATTCATGTATTTATATGTAGTTCACTGACCTTTGCTGGTGACATATTTATAAATTCAGTCATTGATTCCAGTTTGTCCAGATTTGTGCTAGGAGTTCCAGGGTAACCGTTCATGTCTCTATGATTGTATCATTTACTCCATTGCCTAGAAATTGCAGTGTTTTGATAGTTACTTTTCATGGAACAGACAAACCTAGATGCTACCTTAAAAGCACACTGCTTCCTGTTAAGTGTAATTTCTGACTAGGTCTCTCTTGTGTGGTAAGGATTGGGAATAAGAAGATGGATACTACAGTATTCATTGGTAAAGCTGGCATACTATGGAAGCTCGTGTCATAATTGTTTATAGATAGGTATGTGATTTTAGTAACTAGTGAAAACAAGTATCGAAACTGTGTGGCTGATTGATTTTTTATTTTTGTTTGGGGTGTGTGTGTGTGTGTGTGTATTTGATTTTGATTGTTGTTTAGGTTATAAATAAGTATAAAGAGACTGTATAGGATGTCAGATATTTGGTGAGTTATGTCATCATAGGTTACAAGTCACTCCTTTAAAAGATTGTTTTCCACACTATCTTGGACATACAATATAATCAACATTTGTTTGATTAGCATTGAGCTAACTCTGTCTTTAGCACACAAGGACTTGTGATGTTATAATTATTTAAGTCCCCTTGTAGGTATCTTCAATTTCACTTAAAGCTACTAGTTATGCAATTGAAATCATTTTCAAATTGGCCATTTGTATAACATTAGAATGAACTTTATAGTTAATAAATATTTCTGAAGAAAGAACATGAAAACTGGTAGGATCTCTTTGAGTGCTAAAACTTTAATTCAGATGTTGTAAAAGAAGATGGTATTTTACCCTGCATTTATTATACTAAAGTGCCTATCACAATTTCACAGTTAGTGGCAGAAAGCTATGTAAATATAGGTTAGAGACAAAAGAGTTTTGCCAGGAGAAGCAGAACGCAGAGTGACATTGTTTGTATATTTTTGATTCCACATTCCTATGAGGCTACATCATCTAGCCAATGGACATCCGCATATGTGATGTGGGGGTGGGGCACTATTACAGGGAAACCCTAAGATTTGACTGTTAGACAAGAATTGGCAAATGGTTCGTCCTCTGTTTTGACACGGAACAGAACTGTCTCCATTAACTTGCTTAATAATAAGAAATAATCATAAAGCTATTCCCAGTTCTGACATTAATTGTGTCCACTTGCAGGAAAGCTACCCTCAATTCTGAAGATTCAGATGGACTCAAAGCACACTCAATAATTTATAGTTTATAAAGGCATCTCCAATATTTGCTGCATATATTAGCAAACGGTGTGAATGAGGCTCATTACACTTACAGATGAGCTCAGAGGGCAACATCGTAAGGTCAAACAACAATGATTTATAATATGGAAGGAATACGGGCTGAAGTTGGCCAGGACAGGAGATGCATTGTCAACCTCAGGAACATCACAACGCAGAGCCCCAATTACTCTCTCTTTGTGAAATTTTTGATAAGATGCCGGTGTTGTCATTAAATAGAGGAATACTTCTGCCATGATATAGATCTGAACTGCCTTACTCAGATACACATAGCTTAAATAAACTTAGGCAAACTTTTGCTGTGAGAAAAGACCACAGCATACCTGAAGTGATAAGAAAGTGGCATAATTTAAATTTTGTCTACTTTCTTGTAGGAGATATGATTCTGTATTACCTACATAATACATGAATTCTAGTTATACTATACCTAAAATTCTACCCTAATTTTTAGTGAAACCATCCTCCTCCCCTTGCTTTAGTGTTACAAAGAGAGCATACAATCTGTTTCCCTGCAGGTCACCCAAACACTAGCTACTTCCTTGTTTTTGCTTCCTTGTCCCAGATGACTCTGTGTTTCCCAATTTTTCAGAAATGAAAATGTCTGTGGCTCCTTTCAGTCAGCCTCAGGAACTTACACACCTTCTGGTGTTTTGTAATAAAAAATATAACAAAATATCTTTCTGAAGTTACTAGAAGTTTTCAAAATACATTTTCCCTAAATCATAACCCATTTGAAAAAAAGAAGTGCATTTTCAAATACATTTGGCAAGTGTTATAAGCATTATTTTACTCTAGGGATATTCAGGATGCATGTTATGAATAAAATTCTGGAAAATGTGTAGCTAACTCTAGGCTAGGAGTAAAAGATAAACACAAACTGTTACAAGCAGCAACATAGTGCATTGTTCAACTCTCTGGCATGAGAAAGACCTTATCCAAATGCACAGCTGGACTGACAACTGAGATCTAAACTCAAGAAAATGAAATTCAGAGAAAATATATTTTTATTTGGTGGTTTTATAGTTAGACCTCTTTGTTAGAAGTGATATCCTCTGAGCAAAATGTATGGGAATTCAGTCTAATGCATAAGTCTATATGTACACTATAGACATTGGAATGGGGAGAAGGTGACAGAGATATAGAGTTTGAGTCCACTGAACACAGTGACATTTCTCAGATAGAGTTTATGAGGTTTTCATAGCAGAGGGTGCTCTTGCCCTGATAGAACAGTAGATGGAATGGATTAATGTCTCTCTCTCTCTCTCTCTCTCTCTCTCTCTCTCTCTCTCTCTCTCTCTCTCTCTCTCTCTCTCTCTCTCTCTCACACTCACTATATTTACACTTGTCTGAACATTTTAATGTTTTCAGTACAAAATGACCAAGGAGGTTAAAGAAAGAATTTAATGGACAATAAATTCAGTTTATTAGTTTATGCAATATTTAAATTGTATTCCTTTAATCAGTAAAACAAATGGCTCTTTAATAAAAATATATTTCCCACAGAGGATATTTTAACCAGAAATAGTATAAGTATGATTCATCATTTCATTTTATTTATGTATTCACTTATTTATTTGTTTCTGCATCTCCAGTTTGAGAATCTTTTTTTATAGTAATGAGAAATTCCTTGAAAGACTTCCTCCTTATATAATTATATGAAAATATCTCTGCAAAACAGCAAATACGCTGCTTTTTACAGGTTTATTGCCTTTTTTAAAAAAACAAATCTCTATTATCAGATGTTCACCTTATCTTTAATTTTTTGAAGGGTTCCCTAAGCATTTTATAATTCAGAGTTCCCTGTGTCAGTTTCATATTTAAGTCTTTCTCATTTTTATTGGGCATGGGCATTAATGGATTTTCAGGAAGAATTATTAAAACATTTGCTCTGCATTCCATCCTTAAATGTCAGAAGGCTAAAGCATAACTTTGTTGATAAATTCATGTAAGATTTAGAGAAATTGATTTGTAGTATTTATAGCTTTGGGGTTTGACATTTTGCTTGTGTCTGTTGTTAAACGATGGCAATATAATTGTACAATGAAACAACATTTGATCAACAAAAGAAATAGATATCTCGCAAAGTGTTCTCTTATACTTGATCTATTGTATGAGTGATAATTTTAATTGTGAATTTTAAGATACCATATTTATTACATCATGGACAGATTTATGCCACTGATAGAGATGTTGCAAGGATATGCTCATAAATTTTTAATACATTATAAAAATATAATTTTTATAATGAAATTATATTTTTAGTCTCATGGTTCATTTTCTGCCAGTTGAACTATCTTATTATAACTTGCCATTCATGAGAAATGGAAATGTATATATCTGTATATATATGTATATATATACATATATATATATTAACTCTGTTAACTTTAAAAAATACAGTTAGTCTAGGTCCTGAAGTTAAGAATGTTTGTGTCTACTACTGTTAACTGAGAGAATGATTTATAATTAAGAATAACTTGCTAGACATTAATAATTGGTTCTTTTATGTGATTTTACAAATAGATATTAATGCAGAAGAAAATGATTATTGATAATAATTTCTTTGTTCCTTAATTTATACAATTATTCTGTAACTTATAAATGTCAGTCTCACTAGTATGTGAAAGAGGCCAGCAGCTTTGTTTGTGTTAAATGTTCTTCAAATATATAATCCTCTCCTCAAAAATTCTTACTTCTTTTTTTCAGCTAATATTGATATCTGATCCCCATAATTTCTTATTCTTAGTACTGTTTAAAAGTGCAAAGTCTATTCTGCCACTCAAGGAAATTTCTGAAGTGTAACCCCTTTTAAAATTAAAAAGGAAGCTGCTTATTTCCAACATATATATTATCATTCTAAAGGAAAATAATTTGTGTATAGTGAGGAAATACTGAATAAAAGCAAGAATTAAAGTCAGTAAGGCAACCCCAAAATTTGCTATCTCCTTGTGTGATAATCAAAAGGCTTGATGTCCCTGCTCCTCCAGTTTTGCGGTCTGCAGTATGCATCTGTCTATTAGCTCCATGCATACAGCTTTCTTGGGTAGGTATGTCATGGCTCTGCATCTCTGATAACTTAGGGATTCTAACAAAACCTGTACTTCATCATCACAGCTTCCACAATGGCCTCTGAGGATCTCTTGACCTCTCATAAACTCCCATATGTGTTGCCTGGCTATAGCAGCTCTCTGAAACTACAAAGAAAGATTCTATTAACTCTAAACTCCTGCATTCTTTGTGCTCTTACACAAGCATCAATAAACCACACTACTAAGTCCGGCTGCCAGCTTGGGATGAACACTGACTCCATTGCATTACATTAGCAGAAACTTCTGATGTGTTTGTTTTTTGTTCTTTGGTTTGGTTTAGCTTTTGTTTGTTTGTTTGTATGTATTTGTAGGAACAGAGACTTTTCTTGGGACTTTTTCTTTCACACCTGAAAGCTTAGCTGAGTAACTCTAAACTCACCCTTTTCCTCATTCTAATGCAAATCAAGTCTCTTCTTAATGGCGTTAATTTCCTTAATCATTAGCGCTTCTTTTCCAGGAGGGGCCTTTGATGTGATGTTAAGTTTGTTACCATGTTTTCCTTTACAAAGTACACATCTTTTCTTTCTCTGGCTCACTTGGTCTTCCTCATTTTAGACATATACAGGAGTGAATGATAATAACCATGTGACAGAATCAATTTTGGGCAGTCTTGAAATCTCCTCTGCCAAGGAAATTAGTCCACACACATCACAATCACAGCCCATCAGGAAAAAACCTCCAAGCTGTGAACTCAAGTAAGCCGAGAACTTAAAGGCAGGAGTTGACGGAGACATGGAGGAATGCTGTGTATTGGATTGCGTTCCACTGCTTACTCAGCGTGATTTCTTATACAACTCAGGATCTCTTGCCAGGTTTGACACTGCCCCCAATGCACTGTGCCTTCTCACATCAATAAATAATCAATAAAATATCTCACAGTCATGCCTATAGGCCAATTTCATCAGTTTATTTAACGCATTGAGACAAGTTTTCAGTCGAGGATGCTTCTTTTCAGAAGACTCTGGTTTATGTCAGGCTGACAAGTAAACTTACCAACTTGTCACTTTTCCTTATTGTGAGATGGAGAGTCCCTTTTTGTTTTTCTCTTTCTCATAGACCTGGGTAGTGGACCTGTGAGTTTTTGGATATTGTCCTAACTCTACCCCTCATTGTAATGGATCTACTTCGTTGTTAAAGATTTATTTTGTGAGGCTAAAGAGATGGTTCAATGGTTAAGAGCATTGGCTGCTCTTCCAAGATCCCCAGTTAAATTTCCCAAACCCACATGGAGCTTACAATTGTCTGGAACTCCAATTCTAGGCAATATGATACCCTTACACAGACATACATGCAAGCAAAACAACAATGGATATAAACCTTAAAAAGTTAAACCTTTAAAAATATTGTGTGTGTGTGTGTGTGTGTGTGTGTGTTGATCTGTGTACATATGAATGCATGTGCCAGCTTCATGGCTCTATTTTCTCTATATATTTTATATTTATTTCTATTACTGTTTGTATATATGTGTGTATATAACGTTAGAGACTAGAAGAGAGCTTCAGATCCCTTGGTGCAGGAACTAAGGTGATTATGAGCGATTCAACATAGACCAGGAGTCTCTGGAATAGCAGCAAGTGCTTTCATCAGTTGATATGTCTCTCTCTATCCCCTGGCTTCACTTCTCAGTGCTCTAACATTTGCTATCAAACTTCAACATTTGGATTTTGAAGGGGATACACCCCAGCCACAGCATGTGTGTACCCCCAGAATTAAAAACAGATTACTGTATTTGTCACTAAATGTTAAGTAAATCATTAAATCATTTTGTGATTCATTTATTTTATTAAAGTAATTTATCTATTTACTTTACAAGCCAATATCAGCCCTTCCTCTCCTTCCATTATCCCCTCACATAAATCGTCCCCCATTCCCCTTAGAAAGGGAAGCACCTATCTGGATGTCGACCACCCACACTCCATATCTCACTTCCCACCCCATTCCTCCAATGCTCACCCTAAATAAATTAAGATATGTACTTGCATTTGATTATGTGCTTGCAGTGAAGCAAATGAGGCTTCTAGTCACTATCAAAGAAAAATGTTCATTTTTGATTGTGAGATTAAAACTGGTCTGAGGTACTTAGAATCAAAGATAATAGATTATTAATTGTATTCCTTCCCTATGAGCTTGAGTAGATGGTCTGAGCAAACTCAATCATAGAGTGCTGACCTAGCAATGCTGATACCCAAGAATGATGCCCAGCAATGAATGAAAAGAGGAATAAAGACAAAAGGTTACAATTCAAGAGATTGATATATTTTCCCATGTGTACTATTTAATTTTTTGTTTGTGTTTTAAGATCCAGATGTCTACCTTGTTCACCTGTAGTTGAATATAAGGGAGAGTTCATGTAGAGGCTCTGTTGCTACTCTATAGTATGTCCACTAAGAGTACCACCAAAATGTCACTAGCCAAAATAATTCTGAAGTTCTAGTTCCTTAGGAAAAAAAATCAATGTTGGGCTGGGGAGTTGGTTCTCATTAGTTACGTGCTTAACTTTCAAGCTCAAGGACCAGCTCTCAGTCCCTAGAACCCAGGTCAAAATTAAAACACAAAAAGCCAGGTGTGGCGACTTTTTGGTCCTGTAATCAAGCATCTGGGAATGAGGACATTTAGGAAATAATTTCATATTGTTAAGGTAACTTGCTGTGCTAAGGAGGGAGGGCGGGAGGACAGCACCTTCAATTAGTGGTGGATAAGAGTGCCCACTCCTAATTAAATATGCTGGAGCTGATGTGACTGGAGTATTCTCAACACTGCCAAGCACTTGGGTTCCATCCAGGACTTTTGCTTTCCTCTGTTTATTGTGCCTAGTGTGTGTAGTTTGCAGTGCGAACACTTGCTTGATTCTCACAGCAAAGTTTGAATCAATGCTTTATTTATATATTTATTTATTTACTAAAAAATAAGAATTTAAAAATCCACTTTCTTTTCTTTTTATTTTCTTCATTTTTACAAACAGTGGGAAAAAAGAAAAGAAAGAGGAGACTTCACTTAGTAGCCTTTGTATAAGAACATTTTGGTGCAATGCAGACATATCAAAGGGTCATAGTGAGGGACTTTTATAACACATAAAAACAGCAACAGCCTGATAGGCATCAGCCAGTGACTGATTTTTAAATTCTACTACAACCCAGAGTATTTTATTTGTGTCACTGTGTGAGCATTTTTGGTTACAGTCCACAGGGATCCGCTTTTCTTATTTCGAGGAAAGCATTCTTGGCTGGTTTCTTTGATCAGCAGTATTGTTGTGCCATTATACTCCCACGAGAGCATGTTTGATGGATGCTTGTGATGTACTCAGTATCAAATAAGCCTCAAACTTAAATTTTATCTTTTGAAATGTCAGAATGATTTAATTTTCAGCAAAGTGACAAGGGACTCACTTAGAAAAATAATATGTAAGTGATATTTTTATTATTAAATAATGAATACAAATTACTACTTAAAGCAAATTACTAGTAATAAATTCATTATTGTTTCACTTATGTTTTAACTGACAATATGATGACTACATAATTAAACATTGTATTAATATTCTATCAGTAAAAGTGGGAGTAATAAAGCAATTTATTTCCAAGATAATCATTATCATACATCTTACATTTCACAATAAAAAAACTAGATTTTACAAAGGAAGATAAGTAAGAAATTGAATAACTTTGCATTTCCACAAACATATTTGTACAAACATTTTTACTAATATTTGATAGTTGATAGTAGTACTATATATTTTTTGATTTTTTAATAATGTATATATACAATGATGCATAAAAAAGAGAAATACAGCAGAAAGCTGCATCCGGTATGCTGGAAGGCTGGAGGACAGGGAGGAAACTGGCCACACCTGTGCTACTCACTTAGCATAGTTTATATTGATGAACTCCAGCTTGATCTTTTAAACAAAATGGCATTGTTTAGCAATTGATAAGCTAGTAATATAATAATATCAAGAGCAATTAAGTATGGATTTTATAAACCTGGTATTGCAAACAAAAGACATATTAGTGTATTACTAGCTTGTCAATTGTTAGTCCTATATCCATATTACTAGTTTATCAACTAATAAAATTATATGTATATATGTGTACCTTGGAGTGGAACTCCAATGAATTAGGTGTCATAGGATAGTGCATTATAAAAACTACTTAGAGTGTGGAGAAAATTTTTTGGAATCACAGAAATTATTGTATTCTTCCCCCTCTATGTTTGGTTAGAATATATGCAATATAGGTATTAATATATGAAGAGTAGATCTGGAATACAATTTTAGTTTTTAAATTATGTAAGCAAACACATTTGGGCATAAGATCCATAAATATATTTTATGGTCTTATCAATTGCAATATTCTTATTTCATACCCAGGGCCTCCATTATATACTTTGAAATTATACTGGAACTGTGGGTTAGAGTATCAGATGTATTTAATATTTTATTCGGTTAATTAAATATACTTTATTAAATAGTATTTTTATATCGTTAAGGTTGAAATTACAATAGAAAATTGAAATGTAAACAGAAGGGATGGGGGCTATAGCTCAGTTGGTAATATAATAACCTAGCATGCAAAAAAGCAAGGGTTTCATCCTGTGCTCTGAATATACCAGGCATGGTTGCAAATGCTTGTAATCTTAGCACTCAGGTCAGAAGTTCAAGGTCATCCTAGGCTACATAAAGAATGTGATCCTGACTCTAAAAATACATGCTTGTACATCTTAAACTCACTCACTTTTTCTCACTGCACTTTTACATGATGGAGAAAGTCCATCGCCTCACTTACTGGAAGGAAAGTCTCAGTGAGGATTGTCTAGTTCAGGTTGGTTTATGGGCGAGTCCATGGAGGATTATCTTCATTGAGGTGACTGATGACAGCAGAGTCTGCCTCCATTGTAGATGACATCAGCAAGGGGACTCTGACGTAAGCAAGCTGGCTATTGTCATGTATGTTTTCCTGTCTTTGAACACGTTCTTAATGGTAGGTGTAACGTGACTAGCTTTTTCTTTACTGTCCCCAATGATTGTCACATGTGATTGTGAACTATAACGAGTCCCATCTCTTCCTTATTTCTCTCCTCCAAGAATTTTATCACAGCAGGGGAAAGGCAGCTGACAAAGGTAAATAAAGTGTATTTATCAACATTCAAGTACCTGCTGGTTTGCACATGTGCAGGACTTGTGTGATTTCAGCACAGAATCATACCTTTCATCTCTTGGAATATTAATTGCTGCACCACCCCAAACCACCCTCAAAATATATTGGCTGACTTAGAATTTCATAGATTTATGGAAAAGGTTATGAGATCATACTTGAATAGGCATCTATAATTTTTACGATTACTCAAATTAGTGAATAATATTTACTCTGATTTGGCTCATCAATCTTTGCTTAATTGCATATTAATCTTAAAACCAGAGCACTGAGATATGTGTAAAAGATTTTCATTTTTTTCAAAACTTTAGGGAATACAGTTAGTAAAATTTAAGAGCCCAAATGTTATTAACAAATTATTATGTTTGCATGGTATCAGTCATTTTGCTAATAAAAATAAAAGGTCTTGCTAAAGTTTTATTTTTCATTAGTTTCATAATTAGTCTAATATGTATGTATTTGTTCTTACTATTATTTGCTAATCAAAATTTGGTTTCAAGCTCTTTAATATTGCTTTAATTATAATCATTGCGAGTACCATATTAGGTAGTATAAATGAAGGGGCATTCAAAAGCAACTCTTCAAAGTCAGTAACATTTTTTTGTTTCCCAGACATGTTCTCAAGACATTATATATTAACTTTAACAACTGATTTTATCTTATACACAATATTAACATGCCATGCTCTTCCAGTAATTTTCCAATGATAAGATAATTTAGAATATTTTAATAGTCCCGGCTAGGTACAGTAACAGAAAAACACAAATGTCATATTTGCACCTTTCTGTCCTCCTGATCTGTCATTTATTTAGTTATTGCATACTCTTTGATGACATTCTCTGCTTTATAGGTCATTCTTGTACTCATGGCCCAATAGATTGCAGTCTCTGCCAGAAAAAAAAAATCAAAGCAAAAGCATTGTTAGCAAAGAAGAGGGGCCCCAAAGACGTTTTGCAAATGCAGTGGCATAGACTCCTGCCCAGATTGCCTGCTGCCTTTGTGAGATCTCAGAAGACAATTTTCGAGTGCTTGGAAGATGGTGCTCCGTAGAAAATGAGGTGCAGGTGAAGCTTGAAGCTTGTCCCATACATGAGGCCAATCAGTAGTGTGCTAGGGAAAAGCCGCCTACCCTGCTTTCTTTTTCTCATCCTCCTAGTTCTCTCCCTTGAGTGTCCCACAGCTAAAGTCAAGATTAAGTCAGCAGCTTGGGGATGCAGGCTATACACAAGAGTATATGTAGGTTACAAGCATCTGTCTACTAGGGTACAGGATAAGCTAGAAATTGCAGAAGTGGACTTCAAGTACAAATGGAAAATAACTGGCTAAGAAGTAACTACCAAGTATATTTCATATTTAAATACTATCATAGTTCATATATATCATATATCATTTAATGTTATAAACACATAGGTCATCTGTATCACATATAGTTTTAGGTTGATTCAATTATTTCTAGCAAACGCCAAAGACAGGAATTATCATTAGATTTATATTTTCTGTAAAATTAATATAGCTACACTTATTAGATTTACATATGCTTGATATTAGCAACAACAGTCAATGTGTTCAGACAAAGAAAGTATGGCCATCACTATATATTATTTAAAAACCTAAATATTTTCTAATTTTTATTTCTGATCTTTGAAAATAATTTTGATGTGTAAGATATCTCTGTGGATAAGAGCACATGCTATGCTTGTACAGGGGTTGAGTTCAGTTATCAACACTCCTGATGGACTGTTCACAACTGCCTCAAACTCTAGAGATCTCATGCCCCTGTCCTCCCCAATTATAATAGTAATGTATGGACGTAAGCCTATCTGTTCTTGCTCTAGTTCTGAACTACTTGACACAAAGACCTATTACATTTATGAAGAAATTGTAAGCCTGGAATGGGCAGGTTCTGAGCTAGTCTGATCCTCTAAGTTTGCTAATATCCAGATAAATGTCCTGTTTCTTGTCAGTGCTCTTGCTTTGGTTTGCCCTGATCCACGTGTGTCCTCATGTCTGCTTTCTCATTGCAACCACTTGGTGAATCATCCTGGTCTCTATGTTTTCTCTCTACCATGGTCCTTCTCTACCTGGATACCAGCTTGAATATGGAAATCCAGCACTCCTATTTCCTCTGCTCAGCCATAGGCTGACCAACTGTTTATTAGGGATTGGGGAACTCTCTTTACACAACATCTATGGAGGAGATGGTTCTCTGGGCACAGAAATCAGCATCCGAATACATAGTGCACAAGACCAACGCTCAACCTTCCAAGTTCGCTGCACTCACAAACACACATAGGCATACGTTACATGTAACTAAGTAGTTTCGACCCTAGAGAGAAGTTTCACAAAAATCCCATGAATCTTACTTCACATCACCTGGTAGTAGCAATTTAATGTGGTGTGTGAACTGAAAAAAAGCTAGGATGCTTCTGTTGGGTAGTTGGTTGTATTTATGTTATCATATTAACATAAATCACCTGTCACTATACACTGTGTAATTATTATATTACTATTCATTTTTGCAGATTCAGGAAGCATCTCTTGTTTGCTTTTTTTTGCTTTTGTTGTTCTGATTCAAATGTTCTGGGTCATTTCTCTTCCACCTACTGTTGGTGGAATATCCAAATTATTCATTTGAAAGGTGCTACTCTCCACAGAAGTTAAAATTAGATCGGCTCAAATATTTTCTTAGAACTACAGGTTTTACGAAGAATAACACTGAAGTGTTGAAATGTCTGTGAATGGTTCCCTCAGTATGCAGAGCTGGGCTGATAGACTTTTATGTTTGGGTGAGAATTGCAGATCCTGATTACAGCATTTCTGCAAAACTGTTATTTGTCTTTCACCACTAACTTTTTCTCTATCCACTCCTCAGTTTTTTTAAATTTTCTATTTTTTTTATTAAATTTCATGTATAATTCAATATTGCTAATACGATCCAGTGATATTCCAGCCATATTACATCCTAAGAGTAAATTTTGTTTTGTTTGGTTAATTTTCAGATATACTCCATTTATGCACACTTTAATTATTTATTTATTATTTGGTATTTTATTTATATATTTATGTATTATGTATGTATGTATTTATTTATTTTTAAATAAATAGATTTTAAATAGATTTTAGCCCCCCCACACACCTTGTTCCACCCTTGCACTGTTCCACATCCCATATATCCTCCCTGCTCCCTGTCTCCATGAGGATGTCCCGACCCCATTCAATCCACCAGACCTCTAAACTCCCTGGGGCCTCCGGTCTCTTGAGGGTTAGGTGTATCTTCTCTGACTGAACCCAGACCAGGTAATCCTCTGCTGTCTGGTTGCTGATCCAGTGTGTGAGAGACCTCGGGGTCCAGGTTAATTGAGACTGCTGGTCCTCTCACAGGGTTGCTCTCCTCCTCAGCTTCCTCCAGCTTTTCGCTAGTTCAACCAGAGGGGTCAGCAGCTTCTGTTCATTGGTTGGGTGCAAATATCTGTATCTGACTCTTTCAGCTGCTTGCTGGGTCTTTTAGAGGGCAGTCAAGATAGGTCCCTTTTGGTGAGCGCTCCACAACCTCAGTAAAGGTGTCAGACCTTCGGACTGCCCTTTGAGCTGGATCCCCATTTGGGCCTGTCACTAAGCCTTCCTTTCCTCATGTTCGTCTCCATTTCTAGCAAATCCCAAAATCCTCCTGCCTCTACCTCCCAGTTACTGAGATGGAACGCAAGTGCTGCCATCCACTAAATGGCATTTTAGCAACTGAGCCATTTCCCTAGTCCCAAGGTAGGGCTTAAACAAAGGTAGTTCTATCACTTCCTGAGTCCAGTGTTTTATATGAAAGCATATGAAGAGGTATAGTAATTACTCAGGAATATATTAAAAACAAGTTCTCAAGTCTGTTGGATAAACATTAGACAGCTAAATTCCTCAAGTTTTTTGCTTGTTTGTTTGTTTTTGTTCTTTTGTTTTTATGAAAAGAATTTATTTACTCAGAAACATCCAAAGCCCCTTGTGGTTGTATCCCATCAGTGTGTACTAAGTCTACCTACTGTTCCATAGCTTCATTTACATGTAGTATATTTTGTGGCACAGCCTTTACAACTCACTCAAACCTACGAAGGATAACAATGAGAGTTATTCTTCTGATTTAATTCTGTTTCCTCTGAGAATAAGCTGTTTCATTTGTAAAGCTTTTTCTTTTATTAACTTTTATTTGCTTGTTGAGATTTTCTAACTTGTATGGCTTATAGACTTTATGATGTTTTCTACCTAAAAATGTTATTATTATTAGCAGTGTGAATATTCACTGTTGTTTGTTAAGATATGAATTTACAAAAATACTCCTTACTAATGTCTAGCAAGGAAGTTCTGCAATCTGTTAGAAAGAAGACTGATGAATTAAATTCAATGAAGATTGCATTTATATTACATTTTACAAACAGGTTTCTAAAGCCAAAAAACTTGAATATTAGTGAAAAATACTTCAAATGCTTGGAAGTATTAAAATTAATATAAAATTACAATACTGGTTTTCTGTTTCTTCTATAATCGTATGCATTTAGTGACTTGGAAAATGACAGAGTTACCATATTATTCTGCAAGTAAATTTCAAACAGGTTTCAAAGGTCCAGCATGAGGGTGCCAGAGGGTCTGCTTTTATTGGAGCTGTATAGAAGAATATGACTGTGACCTCTTTCCTCTAAGGTCCCATGTACTTCTCTGCACGTCCCCTTCTGCCATTTTAAAGCCTGGAAAAGGCATAAGAAAGCTTCGTAGCACATGTTTCTTTTCTGTCTGTTCCCCAACATTCAAACTCATGGTCATTATGTTATACAATCCATAAAAATCCATCTGATTACCAGTATTAACAACATAATATTATGTGCTGCCATTATATAATCTGTCTACTGGTTCTAGATACTGGGAAAAAGGTCCTTGTGTTAATGTGGTGGGAGGGAGGATACTTTTCTTTATACTATGGTAACTAGGAAGATCAGGACATATATCATCAATCAGTGGATACTATAGCTACTCATTCATTATACACATACATGTGTAGATATATTATGCCCTATACTCACTTTTGTAATTAATTGAAAGCAGATTGCATTATATATCTACATCTATTAATATGCTTAACTATGTAAGTGTATGTGTATATACATATATATTTGTGTATGTAGTTTTGAAGGATAAACCTAAAGATGATGATATTCATTTTCTATTATTGGTCACAATAGATTTAATTTTTATAAATGTTATATAACTACTTACCATTATTAAAATAACCTTATTTATATTTGTTTATTTTTGTTTACACCTAGCCGGCCTGTGAGTGATCTTATGATCAATATGGTTGTTTCTAAGCAATTCAGAGACAGCTCTGTTTCAGGTTCCTCCCTCTCATTTTGATTTTTTCAACTTCCTACGGAAACGATTACTTTAGAAAAATGCAAGTGTGGCAAGGTCAGATGTCCTGTGTAACTTGGTAAAATCACTGCTTTCCTTCAGAGCTGTGCTCTCCATCTCATTAATGGCCTAAAATTGCATATGAAACCTTTCCACTCAGACAATTAACAGATTCATCCAGTTCAAGTGATACCCATCTGCTCAAATGTAATTTCTCAAAAAGATTATCCATACCTCTTTACACTTCTGGCCTATGCTATTTTTAAAAGTTATATATAATTACTGAAGGGTATAAAATGCTAATAGGAAAAGCCAGTGGCCTTTAGGGATGAAAAATTACTTACAAGTCTTTTCCCAAATCTCTGAAACTCAGACATAGAAGGATAATACTCCAATAACTCATTTTTTTCAGACATAGTGCATCACATGCTTAGCCTTGGCTACAGTTTGGCGAACTGGGACTTTTATAAAGACTGGAGGTAATTCCATGCATAGCAAAGAGAGGATGTAGAAATAGATTACTGTGCCTTATGCAGCCCAGCTTTGTGTTTTGTAGAGGAAAAACATCAGGTTTGTTCTGTTCCTGCTATTAGGATATCTGGAGAGTCAGAAAGAGGCCACCTTTGAAAGAGCATAAATATATATGAACACATGCACGTATATAAAAGTGTCTGAGTGAATTTACTCATTGTTAGTGGGGAAACTACTATATTGTCCCGGTAGCTCGTCAAGCCAATTTCAGATTGTATTGCTTAATAATTGTGTGACCTACAGATAAGTATTATATTTTAATGAAACTTAAAGTTTTCATGTATACAACCTACAGAGCTCTCTGTCAATGACGTCCTAACTAGGCCTGGATTTTTACTGTGGTATTGAGAGAAATGTGGGACCTAATTGTACCTATCTGTCTGCTGTCTGTCTGTCTGTTTTTCTGTCTATCTATCTACCTACCTACCTATCTGTCTGTTTATCTATCTATCTAT
Source organism: Rattus rattus (assembly GCF_011064425.1). NCBI lineage: Eukaryota > Metazoa > Chordata > Mammalia > Rodentia > Muridae > Rattus > Rattus rattus. The sequence goes on along the minus strand of NC_046159.1, from coordinate 81,097,721 downwards.
CTATCTATCTATCTATCTATCTATCTATCTATCTATCTACCTATCTATCTACCTATCTATCTAACTTTGTTTGTGTGTCTCAAGACCGTGTTTCTCTGTGTAACTCTATATGTCTCACAACTTGTGCTGCAGACCAGGCTAACCTAGACCTCAGGCATCTTCCTGTCTGTGTCTCCTGAATGGTTAGAGGCTTGTACTAACCACCACCCCTTGCTTGGAGCCTGCATTTCTGTTGTTGGCTACTGACAGCTAAAACTCCACCAAAGCTAGAAGAGCCATTCAGTATAAATCAATTTGTTATCATGAACTATCTGACTAAATGGGTGTTTGTGGCTAATGTTTTATGCAGGATCTATATACACTAAAACATTTTTTAAATAGTCCATACTGGTCATGAATGTTCAACCATCCTTTCTGGAGCCCCCAAGAGAGCCTTTTCAGCCAGACTACTCCAATAACTGGGAATTCATCTTCCAGGAGACAGCCAATGATCAGGCCTGAATATAATAAAGCTTTCTGAAAATATGCAGGCCTGAGCACCAGGCCTGTTGACAATCTCATCTCCCCAAAGCCCTCAACAAATGCGCTGCAAGTCTTCGTTTCTTTTGCAAATTATTTCTAAAAATGTCTATGGTATAAATATATGTCCAAACTATTTAAATTGCTATTTTAAAATCTCAACACTAACTTTTGCCAATATAGTGTATTTCTTTCATCTGGAGATTAATTTTTTTTACAAAGGAAACATATTTAAAACACACCTTGTTGAGGAAATCCTTGCAGAGAACTGAGAATTGAAAAATTACTATTTTATTTGTGAAAAATGTTTCTACTTTGTAACTGACAATTATTCTAAAATATTTGAAAATTGTTTGATAGCCTGCAAGGTTCTACTTTGATATTTTATGTAAAACCAGATATTTGGCGTAAAATTTTAATTCAAATATTTATAAGTAATAAAAAATCTTAAAATATGTATAGGTAGATTAGTTCTAGCCCAGACCGTGAGGATGGTGCCATCTGAGTTGCTAGTCCTGGGTTCCATGAGAAAGCAGCCTGAGAAACACATATGGAGGAGGCAGTTATGCTAGATACCCTTATCTCTATCAGCTCCTGCCTACAACCATCTTGAATTCTTTCACTGACTTCCTTTGATGATGAGCAGTGATGAAGTATAAATGAAATAAACCGTCATCTCTTCAAGATGCCTTTGGTTCTGGTATTTTGTCACAGAGATTGTAACCTTAATTAAGACAGCTATACATCTAGTGTCTATATAAAAGACAGTTGAGTCACCCAAGGAAAGGTAGTTAGTGAAGGCTTCCTCCACAGTTAGTTCTGCTTCAGGCCTTACTTCCAGGATCTGGCCTGCTCTTCCTTTGATGATGATAAACCCATAAGCCAAACTAAAACCATTCTTCTCCCAGTTGGATGCTGGTCAGTGTTTTCTCACAGCATCAGAAAGCAAAGTCAGAAATTGGTACCAGAAATCTGAGTTATTGCTATGACACATTTGATCACATTAATTTGTTTTGGTTTTGTTTGTTTGTTTGTGTTTCCCCCCCTCTGATTAGGGTAACTGAGGTGAGATTGTGAGTTGTGGGAACTTAGAAATTATGAATACCGAGAGAAATATAGGCAGTTGTGACCTAGCTTGTGAAATTTTAGAAGGGAAGCTTGAGAGTTCCTCAATGACGCAATGAGTGGTATGTGTGTGTGTGTGTGTGTGTGTGTGTGTGTGTGTGTGTGTGTGTGTGTGTTAAAAATCCATGGGAGCTAAATGTTTGCGTTACTGGAAATTAGATGCTGGATAGCTGGCCTGAAATATCACCTTTTATTGTCAAGAGACACACGTCATTTTGGTGAAATGCTCTAGGTTAATATTTCCTCAAACTTATGACACAGGAGGAGTGGTCCAAAGGAGGGCAAGTAAGTGAACATCTCAAATTTGAAGTCTGGCCATGTATAAGAGATTCCCACAGGGCTTGAGGTTTGAAGTCTTAGAGAACAGCTGAGAGTTAGCCTTGTGAGAGTCGAGAGGAGGCTGTAAACAGTCTCGGTGGCATTGGAACCTCAGCGTAACTGAGACGTCAGGGCCATGAACAGACAAGGATGGGGGGAGGAGTAGTGGAGTAGAGCTGTCCTGTGTCTGTCACCAGAGAGGACATATTCCCTGAGGGTGGCAGAGCTAGAGGAGTGGGGCCACCCCCAAAATGTTTTCATCCCAGAAAAATTATGAATAAGTCCAATATATCAGGAATGGAGTTATAAGATTTTGGAAGTATACTGCTTGATTTTGGTTTTGCTTAATTATAATTGTTTTTATAGATGTCTTCCAAAATGGAGTAAGAGAGGAATATATCTTAGTTTTGATACTATGGAGCCAACTGTTAAGAGAATTTGCATTTTTAAACAGACCTTGGTCTTTTAAAGTATTTCTTTTAATAGATTGTGAGTCTTTTTAAAGTGTACTGTTTTAAAGGTGAGCGTTGTTAAAGGCTACGTCAAGATAAAATCCTGCAGTGAACAAGAAAGAAAAGTATGATTTTATAGTGATGGATTTGTGTGGCAAGTTAGCAAAAGGTTACTTGATAAATTAGTGTTAATTTTTCAAAAGTATGTATGAAACAAAATTAAAACTATTTTGTGAGCATAAATGAAAGATAAATTAAGATTTTTCATGAAAAGCTGAACTTTTTGTGTGATTGTCATTTGATGTACTTATATATAAAACTTTAGTCCTCGTATATGCTTGTCTTGACATTATTTGATCACTCTCTTGCGTTAACAGACACTATTTTCATTACATTTCAAATTAACCTTTTCTGCTATAGTTCCTTCCCCTCAACTTAAAAGTTTCTCTGAACCAGATAACTGCACTCTGTTCTTTCATATGTAAATATTTGCAGATGTGTGACTACAACTAACATGCATGTCTGTGGATTCTCTGTGTGGGCAAATGCTTTCTGCAGAATTTAGAAAAAAAAATGATGATGCTTGTCAGATTGCTGCATGCTGACCTATATCTTAGAGATGTTTGAGCCTTTAAAAAACTTTTCCCAGAGAAACATCTGAGTATTGATTTTCAGCCAAGCTTGTCTCTCTCAGAAAGGTCACAATTTTTAAATGAGAGTACCTTTTTATGTGATTTTCTAGCACATCTTTTTTGTTGTTGTTGTTGTTCCAGCAAAATATAAGAGGTTAAAAATCAACCTAGAGTGAAAACATTCAAGGGAAAGTACATTTTTCTTTTTTCTCAATATTAAAACTATTTTAGGAAATACTAAATAAAATATCTGGGGAATGCAATAGGATCTGATTTACTTTGGAACAAGTAGTCATTTAATTTTAATCATACTCCTGTTAACTTAGTTCACAGAGGCTCAAGAGGTAGGATTTAAAGATCGAGGCTACCTTATACAAAGAGATCATACCTCAGAAAAGTAACAACGGCAAAATAAAAATGTTGCAAAGTCTTCAAATTTTGTCAGACTGCATTGTGGCTTACAGAGCCCTAAGGGCGGAAGTAAACTCACCACCCTCATACATACATACCCTTTTGTATTTCCCTAGGAAATATGAGCGTTTTCAGGCTCTGCTGCTAGGTTACAAGGTTAAGAGGGTGTGTATATGGACTTAATGTCCTAAATTGAACATCTTAAGCTATTACAGGTGTAGTCATATTTTCTCATGAAACCACCTATGCCTGGAACTAAGGATTCTGAGGAATATTTGGCTTTGCTCCCTTGAAGAAGAAAAGGCATACAACAAAGGAAGGGGTGAGCCTTTGGTTACTGAGAATTGGAAAATGCAACATGGCCTTAATTGCTGTGTCCTGATAGAAGGTAACTTCACAAACAACAGGAGGATCTCAGGCAAGCCCTAGAGAACCTAGCCCAGCTGACACTTTGATTTAAGTCAACTGATATTTTGAGAGGAGTACCTAGTCACAGAATTGCCAGATAAAAATTAGTTATTATTTTCAAGTGATAAGATTTGGCAATTTGTTTTGTAACAATTGTGTACTAATAGTATGATTATAATAAAGGAATTCAAATAAATATGTCAAGTTTCATCTTTCTTATTAACATTTGTTCTTAAATAAATTACTTGGAATTATACTGCATGTCACTGGTCAGACAATGAAGTATGTATTTAACCATATGTTAAGGTTCTTATTATATGAGCACTAAGACTGTGATTCATTTCTACTAAGTAAAACAAACCCTCTACCCATAGTAAAACATGAGTGATTCTTTCAATATTGTAACTAAAACACAGTGAACTATAAACTGTGATCACTTTTAAAAAATGGAAACAAAAATAATCCTGCCTTGTTGTGCAATAAAGAGCAAAAAATGATTACAAGAAAGGATTAAATTTTCAGTTTTTCATTAAGTGATTACACAATTGTTTTTTATTCTTATGAACTACTGAATGTCACAGAAGAGTTACATTTGTTTTCTTTGTAATTGAATTTTTAAAGGTTATTTCAACATCACAATATGGATAGGGGAAGGGCACATGATGTTTAACTGTTTTGTGAGGAGATATTGGCAACTGATGTTTTTGGGGGAAAGTCAATTTTATTTGGGTATGTGTTCCCTGGGAGGCTACTCAGTAGATGGTCTTACATTTATTCATGTAGAAGCAGCACTAAATGGACTCAGTGAGCTTTTTAAAAATGGAGCAGGTGAAATTGGACTGGACGAGTGGCAGGGGAATACTGAGGGCTGGGAGGATTGGAGCAAAGGAATGAAGGCTGCATTCGATTAAAATAATTATGTGCAAATATGAAATTCTGAAATAATTAACTATAAAAACCTCAAAGAAGTACACCATTGATGTGGATCTCAGTAACTGTATTGAATAACTTTTCTGCTGTTTACTTCTGATTAACAGGTTAGAAATCTTTCAATAATAGTTAATGTAGCATCAATGTATCTGACTAAAATTATTAATTCCAAAAGAATATTTTCTCTGAGATATCTGGACTGAGATGAATTTCAGTAGCATATTGATTCCAACACAAATTGTCATTTTGTTATGTTCAGTCTTCATTTTCTATCTATTGTCCCACTTACATCATGATTTCATTAGGGAATTTGATATTTTCTATTATTGTCCTAGCATGCATATAGATGCCCCTCACACATTTGAAACAATCATTCAGAAGACATGTTGGCAAAGAATGTTTTAATATAGATTTTACTATAGCTAATGTATATATTTAAAACAAATAAGCTTCATAAATATAAAAGTCAGTAATTCTTACTTATCTGATTAACAAAGGACTGAGAGATTTATATAGCCAGTCAGAGAATAAGGAGATTGATTGGCTAATAAATGAAAAAATAGTGTCTAACAATAACTAAAACATTTGAGGTGTTCTTTGAAGAACATCTGTACTAGATGGCATTTTTTAGATGTCTATGCTCAATTGTTATTTCTGTTACAGTTAGCTGAGGGTTACCTGCTGTGTTGTTGGTTTCCCATAGTTGACTGTTTTAGATTGTTTATCTTCAATTTACACAGAATTAGCCACTTCTCAGGAACTTTATCAGTAATGACTTTGGGAGGAGGAATCACATCCTTCCCAATATTTCCTTTTGGAATACCCAGAGACTGCATTTTACTTACATAACAAAGGTGATAAGGTCAGAGATCACATTGTCTAGGATAGCAAAGGAATCCCTGAAAGAAAAGAGAATGAGGTAGAAGACTCATTACCAACTTAAGGCAATACGAAGAAGTCAAGAGATGGCTTTGAACATTTATGTAGGCTTTCATTGAAAAATTCAGGAATATTTTAGAAAATCAAGGAAATTGAAAGGCCAATGGCCTTCCTGATAGCTTTCAAAAAAGCACCACTGCCTTGCTGTCGCTTAATTTTAACTCATGAGACTTCTGTCAGACTTAAGATTCTTATGATTCTTACAGTGGCAATTATTGGACAAATGCTCAATGTCATGTCTACAATCCATGGGTTGCATATACGAGGTGCTAAAACTTGTCTATGCCATACAGTCCATTAGAGACACCTGGGGTAATCTTTCCTGCATGTTTCCCAAAGGTCAGCTTTTACCCACTGAGTGTTTGCTTTCTTTGTAGTTAAATAAATATACTTGAAATCTGTCTGATCTGGAGTATAACATGTAAATATGTACAAATACCTGAATTCTGTTTTAAGAATCCATACTTAAGTCTTGACTTTAATAAACAAGTATATATTCAATATTACTGTTTAATTTTTTTACTGTTTAATTTTAATGAAATGGATAAATCCATTGTTGAATATTTAGACTATTTTTAATTATGGATTTTATTTTTATTAGTGCCATGAAAAGTCCAATAAGATGTGACAGAACATTGACTGTCCTCCAGTGCCTCTGTGTCTTCTCCTCACCATAGACATTAAAGTTCAAACAGACTATAATTTTTTTCATATTTTGACAATTCCAAAATATGAACTTGAATAACAGGTTTTAAAAGTCCATTTCCCATTAAATTTATATATTAAAGGGATACTTTTTATTTGGAACCTTTCAATGTGAGTCAGCACTACAGAATTTAATAGAAAGTATTAAAAATAGGTATTCTTATTATTGCTTTGCAATAAAATTTGCTCTCCTAGAATTTAGTATTCAAATATAGGTATATTTTAAAATGTCAAATTTGAAAATTAGTATGAGACCAATTGTTCTTCATAGCACAAATAAGGCTTTGTTATTTTAATTAAATTTCATTTTCTTAAATTTTTTATCTGGCAGAATATAAGTACTTTCAATTGATTAGTTGTAGATTACTTGGTTGGATCTATTAGATATTATAAATGTATAAGAATTACATGAAAACATAGCATTTAAAAGGACTTAACTTTATTTTGAATAATTATAATTTGCTATAATATTATTTTAGTTAAATCAACTAATTGTTTTTAAATAAGTGACTTACAAATATGTTATTCTCAGTAACTTGTACATGGTTCATGTCTTAACCACTATTTTATGGCCATAACAAGCCTCAAGGGACTTTTACCCATAAGAACAATACCAACCACCCAGAGCTTCCAGGGACTAAACCACTACCCAAAGACTATACATGGACTGACCCATGGCTCCAGCTGCATATGTAGCAGAGGATGGCCTTGTTGGGCACCAGTGGAAGAAGAAGCCCTTGGTCCTGCCAAGGCTGGTCCCCCAGTGTAGGGAAAAGTCAGGGGGATGGGGCAGGAGGGGGGGTGATGGGGAGAACAGACTTATAGAAGAAGGGGAGTGGGATGGGATAGGAGGCTTACATCTGGGAAACCGGGAAAGGGACTAATATTTGAAATGTAAATAAAAAGCTATCCGTAAAAGATAAAAAATAAAAATAAAAAGCAAAAGTATTAGGACTCAACAGTGCTAGAAGGATAGACTCCATGATTGTTATGACAGGACATCTGGCAGTGGGAACGCTGATGTGACCTTGGAGCAGTATCTGAGAAATGCATGCTGATATATGATCTGTAGGTTGGAAGTACAGGGGGTGACTAGGAATAGTTTGATCTTTTGAAACATCAAAGCCAGGCCCCAGGGACATACCATCTTCAACCAACCCACAACTACTAATCCTTCCCAAACAGTACCATTAACTTGGCACCAAATATTCAAACATAGAAAATATGAGGACCATGCTTATTCAAACCACCACATTCCACACCATCCCTACCATGACTTATAGTACAATTAAAGAAACTTCAAACATCTGCATAGTCTATGACAGTTTCAATGTAGTTATAGGTCTAAAATCTCTTTGGACACTCAGACACACAGGATAATCTATTAATTGTAATCCCTTGTCAAAGAAAAGAGAAAAGAAAAAAAAAAGAAGAAAGCAATTTATATATTTCTGACACACCTGTTCACATTCCTGGCTTTAGGGGGATGATTTGACAAACCTTTATTCTAATATCCTTCTTGACTCTGAAGTCAGAACATGGTGGATATCCCAAGTTTTACTGCCTGCTCAGGGTGGTATATGACTTCCTCTCTCAACTAAATCTCCATAAGCTTTCTTTTGTTTTTGCTCTTTAGGAAAAGGTAATTCCTAAGGTCTTTTCTTTTCACACATTATAGAACTGGTTGGGTGGAGTCTCTTCCAGAGTGCACCACGCCCTTGGTTCTATCACTCTGTTTCAGTACAAACCTAGGCTTCAACATTAAATTTCCTGGTGCTCCGTTTTCTTCAAACCGTTTATTTTGTTTTCTGTTTGCCCATTTACTAATAGCCTTAGGACTCTCCATGTTAGGTTGCCTTGAAGTTCCTCTGGCAATGAAATCAGTTCCAAACTCTTCAGTTTAATCTCAGGCTGATTCATAGGAGAGGGTCAAAAGTAGCTTGCCATCCTTGCCAAATATTGAAGAGACTCATTTAGCCCATTTACTAATATTGTTCCCCTCTGAAACCTCTTGATCTGGACCTCCATAGTTCATGTTGCCCTCAGGTCTACTTTCTCCTGTTAGGAGCTCGAATTGCTCTTTAATTCTGCTAACAGAATTCAAACAGCCCAAGTCCTAAAGTCTTACACATTCATCCCCAAATGGCATGCTTCTCCTATTTTTTAAATTGCTATTTATTTCTCCTTATATTTATTTGTTCCTATGTGATATGCATGTATATTTAACATTTTATATGCTTTTAATGAATGTACCTCAATGTCAAAAAATAAAGACCTTTTGTAACCATGTTAAACATGACTTCTACCATATTCAACATATGTTCAGGTGACTTTCAACTTACAATGAATACATGGACTCAGAGACCCTGTTATGTTGAAATGTAATTCAAAACTGGGATGAATACACAGGGCATACTAAAAATCATAATTTGTACATACAGTACCCTGGAGCACGTATTACATCTCTGGGTCACAACTGGGACTCTTCCTCTGCATAATTTTGCAAGAACATAAACACAAGGAACATTACTAGTTTGGTGGAAAATGAAAATTTACAATTTATGTCGTCTCTACTGAGTATTTATTTCTCTGCCCACAATATAAAACATAAAGAAAATATCAGAAGCTGAATCACTATACTTCAAGGCCACTCTTGCCAACTCTTGGCTGTTCTTGATTGGAATATATTTTTCCATTCCTTTGTTTTTATTCTCTATATATCATTAAGGATAAACCTGACATCTTATAGGTACCATACAGATGGGTACATTTTCTCTTTTCCTATGTAATCCAAATTGTGTTCTTATTGGTTACTTTAGTTAATTTATATTGAAAGCTGTTACCAAGAGACTGACAAGTTGTTTAAAAAAATGGCAAAATGTCATTTTACCTATCCAGAAATAGCAATGGCGATTTTCATTCCCACAATTTCTAAGCTATACAATGTTTTTCATTATTTTATTTACATTTCCTTCCTTTGAGAATATTTTCAGAACTCATTTGGTAATTATTTATCTTCTCTGATATTAACCTGTTCAAATATTTTTAAATAATAGAAAAATAAAGAAAATATTTTTTAAAATATATTGATTATAATCTCAATTTATTATGTGTTCCAAATTCACCCTATTAGCCACTAGTCTATTACTTTTACAAACATACTAACAGCTTTTGCAGCTTTTTCTTCAATGAATTATGTGTTCTGAGAATCAAAAGTTTGCCATTTTTATGAAATCTAATTAAGCAATTCCTCCTAGAGATTGACATGGATTGAGATTGATTTTTATCATAGCTAAAAACATACATTTCTAGTCTTATGTCATCACTGTCTCTTTGAGTTGTCACATATGTAGTTTTACAGTTTAATATTCCATTCCTTTTATTTTTATTGTTGATAAATATCCATGAGCATCTACTGAATTCTATCATTTCTCCAGTTATATCAGCTTTTATGTAGTCAATGATTAGTTGCAACTATTTGTCAATCTATTAATGAATTACATTTATTTATTTCATTCATTATTACATTTTCTTGAATATTGTAGATGGTTACATCTTAAAATCCAGAACTACTAACCCTTTAATTTATGATCTTATTCAAAGTCGTTTCATATTTTATGTGCTTTAAAGTACTTTTCAGTTGTAGAATCTACTGGTTGATCCTGCAAGGAATTTGATTGATCAGGTTTCAGAAGAATAATTGTTTTCTTAATTATATCTTATTTCTTTTACAAAGTAGACATATTTTATAACATTCAATGCACAGATATTTTACATTTGCCTTTGATTTCTCCCTGTGAATGTAGTGTCTCTGAAGCTATTTTAAATAATATTTTATTTTAAACTCTGACTTTCATTGCTGGTTTATAGAATACAAATCACACAGTATTTCTACTGATTTAGATATTCTAACACAATTATGCCATATATAATGAACTTTTACATTTTACTTTCCAAATTCCATGCCTTTTGCATTTAACTCTTGTTCCATTGCACAGGTAGAATACTCCCTACTACATTAAATAGGCTGAGTGTGATAACTCTCTTTTGGGCCTAGGATTGAGGGCAAAGATTTCTTTCTCTCATCATTGTTTGTCTTTATTTTTTTAAAGACAGGTAATATTTATCAGGTGGTGGAATTTTATTGATTTTAGTTTTCCGAGAAGTTTACTCTTGCTACTGTTTCTTAGTTTTTGTAAATCAAAAATTGACTTTGGATATTTTCATTTTCTCTCATCTTTAGTGATATGAGTTTCTCATTGTGTTTTATTTTGTAATATCCAAATGTATATAAATGTATATATATATATATATCATTTATATACATATGTACATTTATGTATATATATAATGTTATATATATAATGTGTATATATGTGTATAATATATTATGTATATATACATAATGTACATTTATGTACATTTATATACATATAAATGTATACACATATACATTTATATACATTTGTGTGTGTATATTCATATGTATATATACACACACATATATATATACACATTTATATAATTTCGGTTTAAAATGTCTCTTTAAATTTTTAAGTTGACTCTGAGTCTTTAACAGTATGTTTTCTTCTTCCTAATTTTAGAAATTTCTAAAACATTTTAAGTAATTGAAGGACATCTCATTTGGCCAGAAAATATGCTTGAATTATTTTTTAATTTATTAAGATTTGTTTCACTGTCCTTAGTATGAATTTTGAATAAGAGTTATTCATGAACTTTCACAGAATATATATTATGTTCTTGGCTCCATATTCTACAACTTTTTGGTTGGTATTGCAGTATTCTACATGTTTTCTTAATGTATACTTCCTGGTTGTGTTGATACTGAAAATATATTTTCAAAAGGAATAACTCTACATTTCTATTTCCATGGTTTTGCTGTTTGGATTCTGATGGTCCATATTTGGAGGCAAATCATTTAGTGTTTTACTTTTCAGTTGATCTTCAACCCTTTTGTCATTATAAAATATGGTTTTTCTTACCTAGTTATATCCCCAGGAATTTCCACTGAGTACTGTTTCCATATCATTGAATACTTTCTTTTGATTGGTGTTTGCATCACCTATGTTGTTTTATGATCTAATTTTTACTTTATCCGCATATGAAGTTTTTCATATTTTATATGTACTCTGTAGTTAACTATTGCTCCTTGACTCAGCTTTACCCAAATGGTTATATTTGCACCCCAATTTGCATCTTAGTATGTTTGACTTATTAACTTTAATGTATGCATAGTATCCTATTATACTGTGAGGTGTCCAAGTGTTTTATAAGCAGCCAGCACCCTGTAGCCTAGCTTACTATACCACATTCACGCTGATTCACCCTGCAATAAAACAGTATACCCATTGGACACCTGCAATATATTATTCCTGGCAATAAAAAATATATTCATGATTTAATTAACTTCTCTATTTTCAAATTCTGAAAGTGAGGAAATGGAAAGAGTGCAGACCAATAGGTACGTAGGCTTCTTCGTTAGAGGAGAAGTAGCCTAACTATTAAAAAGAGTTAGGTTACAACCTTTCTTACCAAAGAAGCCGCTCTGATAATTTCTTACAAATATTATGTATTATAATGGTTTAGTGCTTTCTCAGATGGTTGGAAGGGCGGAGCTAGCATACGTTTCTGAGACCTGTGTCTTTCTAAGGGAATGTCTGGTAAAGCAGTACAGTGAAAGCAGATGCTGCAGATCCCCATACCTCTGGAATGACCACAGTTCATGTCCAGAAAAAAGCCTGAAAGCCTTGGTAAAACCGGAGGATTTCATCAGCTATTTACCACTGTCCTGGTGTCTTTCTTCCACGGTGCCTTAGAACAATGTCTTGCTTTATTTTTTGGCATCCTCGGCCTTATTCACGTGACTCTTGCCAGTAGAACTTTCTGGCACTTTTGGAGTTTGAGAAGGATAGGTCTTAAGTTTTCCTGTGCTTTAAGACAGTACAGTTGAAAGAGAAGAATGCTGAACTGACAATAGATAATTTTTATAATCGTTGCTAGAGCTATTTTAACATCTTTCTTTTACAATTCTTTAGCCAGTAACCTTGTGTATTTGGTACATATGAAAGGATCTCCTTTGGACAGATGCCTAGAATGTAACAGCTCACAGTGTGTGTCTATATTACATCTTCACAGATGGTGCCACATAATCCCCCACAGGCATTTATTTTCTGGGGGGTAACTGCAGTAGGATGGAGGAAGAAAAGAACTGTTTACAAGTGTTTTAGGAGCATAAGCTCTTGTCTCTTTATTTCCGATTTAAATAAATATTTATACATTGTACTTATATCAACCCATATCAACCCATTTTATATATTTCATTTATATTTGTGTTTGGTTATGGACTATGAGTCAATTTGAGGAAGTCTGAAAATGTGGTAGGCTCTTGATAATTTAGTATAAGCCTTTATAGATCTATCACCAATCCCAAGCCACCACAAAAGAAACCAAGCAACAAAATGTTTTGGTGTCTTCTCTCATTCTTCAAGAAAGCCTATGGCATGCACAGTGTAAGTCTATGAAATAGTTGTCTTCTTCTCATCCTTTTGTCTGATGATCCATTGAGGCTTAGGTGCTAAATAATTTGTTAGACATCCTGATTCTAAATAAGCAGTATACAGAAGACTTAAAATCACACACACACACTCACACACACACACACACACACACACACACACACACACACACACACACAATTATAAACCCTTAGAAATTCTGTAGGAATCTTCTTTCCTGGTTGAAAACATCCCTGACTCTTGTGTTATTTCTTTAATGACAGTTTTACCCTTTTCAATATTGGAATATATATTAGAAGGCACTCAGACTTGGGAAATATAAAGTCTTAGATCTGTGTTAAATATGAGTGCCACTGTAGTTCCACTTAGTTGTCATATTGACACAACCCAGGATCCCCTATAAAGATAGTCTTAATGATGGATTGTCTACATAGGGTTGTCCTTAGGCCATATTGGTGTGGAACGGTCTTAATGAGTTTAATTAATGTGGGAAAACCCAGCCCACTGAGGATGGTACCATTCCCTAGTCCTGAACCAAGAGTAAAGAAATCTAAGCAACTTTAAGTTAACAAGCAAGTGAGCATGCATGCATTCATTTATTTCAATCATTTATTTGACCTATGATGTGTGCAACTGTCTGAAGCTCTTGCCACTGTGTCTTCTATATAAATATGTGCTGCACCCAAGGATTGTAAACCAAAGATTTGTCCATATATGTATGTATGTATGTATGTATGTATGTATGTATGTATGTATGTATTTATGCATGTATGTAAGTATATGCATATATATTTATTAAGGTATTTTTCATAGAATCAGCAATAAATCTACAACATGCCGAATTTACTATGTATGAAACATGAGCTATATATCCATTAAATAGGTATAAGAATTATACATACAATATTATTTAGCACATAATTTCTGATAGTGTGGATGAATAAAGAATGTGTTACATTTTATAATATGGAAGAGAGAGATGGATGCATAGGAAACTGTTAGTAAGTTTCACCTTATTTATTCCTTACCAGAGTGAATGCTTTACCAATTGTTACTTTTTGTCTTGTTATGTTTTGTGACTATGTAGGCAAACCAGTCTATTACACAGACCAAGCACGCTGGGCTCTGCCACTTAGCCCACCCACTCCTATCAGGTCGAGACCTCATTTTGTTATTATTTTGTTTATTGAAAACATTTTTAAACTCCCTTAGAATAACTTACTGCTACTACTTTTTAAAATCACTGTTTATCTCATAATAAGCGCATGACTGAAGACACAGCCGAGGACAGATGAATATGTTTATTTTTGTGGATTTATATCCTGCATGCATCTTGCCTTTTAAAAGTACTAATGATCAATAGTCTCTACAATGCCCAGCTCTAAAACAACACTTCAGACCATGAGAGTCACTGTGACATTCGTGCAGATAAATAGTATGAATATTAATGTTGCCGCTGGGATTCCGGCTCTGGTTTCACGTTAGCATGCCGTGCTGTTGTCGTTCTAAAGTGTGTTGTTATAGATAAATCTTGGCCCGAAGGTATTTTCATGACTTCTTCTGTTTACATGTTGTTAGTGAAATGAAGCATTCCGGGATCATAGTAATCGCTGCTAATGGGGAGGAACGCAGCATGAGTCGTGCCTATCCGAGAAGAATAAAGACTAGACATACAGGCTTAGTTACGCATTCAGTTATGGGGAACTTGGACTGTTTGAAATGTGTCTCATTTTCAACAAAAGGTTTAAAATATTTAAAATTATTTATGGACTCAGTATCTAAAAAACAATGAAATGTGTTGGTTTATTTGAGACATTCGTGTATATCTTAATTTGTCCACGTTTAGTAGCACAAACCTTATGTAACTAAATCAGTCTGATCACTCTTGAGCATAGTGAATGTAGTAAGTACCAAGGAAGGAATTATTAACTTACTAGGGTTGATCTTACAAATTGCTCCCTACCAGATCTCTTTCTCAGGTTGCTCAGAAATTCAAAATTATGAGTGTAACAGGATTCAAGTTGATTGCATAATTAAACATAGGAGTACAAGGAAGAGACGGTCTTAACTGTCTCTTAATGAATATACTCACTTGGTCCCTAAAACCTTTGCTGAATCTGAAGGTTGGCTTTTCACTGAAGTACTTTCGTCTGGAAAATTTCATCATAAACCCTTTCCTCACTACTCATCGTCCTGTATATGTTCCTGGAATTGTTAATAAGAGCTCATGTTTCTTGTAGCTGGACTTTACAGGTTTTGTGACTGGTCATCACTTTGCATTTGATGCCCAATTCTGCTTAATTTCCACCTGAAAACAGAGTTCTGAGGCATTCAGGATGAAAAACAACATCCCCCTTTGTCTCTGCATCCTTCCTTCCTACCTCTTCCTGTGATCTTTGGTACATACTTTTGCAGTTAGATCTAATGTCAAAAAGAGTGTCTAATTATCTGAGTTTTTATAAACCAAACTATGAAGATGGAAATTTTATTTTTCCTGTACAATCAGTTGTTTTGCTATAAAGAAATGAGCAAATATTTTGTGAAAAAGAATCTCATAGCATTGTTATTCTCCATTTTGCAAGAATAAATGAAAGAGACCTAGATAAAGAAAAAAATGGATATTTGTGTATATGTTTAGACTCCTGAATTTACTGCTTTGTTTATGTTTTCTATTGAAAACAAAAATAATAAATCATGAAATGGGAGTTTGTAAATATATGAATATGTATTTAAGTAGATCATTCAATAATACATGTATTTGCTTAAAACATAAATTATATAGTGTAGTAAACAATAGACAATAAAGGTGCAATTTTTTAATAGAGTACTTTAGAATTTTTTCCTTCGAAAAGTTATTTGCATTTTATCAAGTAATACTTTAATAAGTAATGCCAACAAAAGAATTTTGTTCTTGAACGTCAACACATCAGATGCAAATTATAATTTGGATATATAATTTAAATATCAACTTGTAGGCAAAATACATATTTATATGTATAATGTATATATATATAAATAACTAAAGTATATTTTGATTGTATTTTAAAACCACTATTTAAGTTTAATTTTATTTATTATTACTATTATTAATTTATTTATAATTAAGTCATCGTACTCCCTCGTGGTCCCCCCTCCCACAGTTTCTCATCCCATTCCTCCTGACCCTGTCTTCCAGAGGCCTCTTCCCCCCAGACCTCTCCCTTCCCTGGGGCCTCAAATCTCTGAGGATTACGAACATCTTCCACTGAGGCCAGACAGGCAATTTTCTGCTATATATGTGTCAGGGGCCTTGGGCCAGCTTATGTATGGTGCCGGGTTGGTGGCTCATGATCTGGGCGTTCCCAGGGGTCCAGGTTAGTTGTGATCGCTGGTCTTTCCATGGGGCCACCTTCCTTTTCAGCTTCCTCCATCTTTCCCCTAAATCAACCACAGGCGTCCCCGACTTCAGTTCAATGCACAGGTATATCTGCATCTGTCTCAGTCAACTGCTAGCTGAGCCTCTTAGAGGACAGCTTTGCTAGGTTTCTGTCAGTAAGCACATCATAGCATCAGTAATATTGTCATGCCATGGTGCCCCCCCTTGAGATGGATCCCAAGTTCGGCTGGTAACTGGACCGCCTTTCGCTCAGTCTTTTCTCCAGTTTTGTCCCTCCAGTTTTTTTACATAGGAACAATTCTAGGACAGAAATTTTGGCAGTGGGTTAGTAACAGTATCCCTCCATTTTAGGCCCTGCGTATTAACTGGAGGAGGGCTCGTCGAGTGCTCTCTCGCCACTGTTATGAATTTCATCTAAGGTTGTCTCCCTTGAGTCCTGAAGTCTCTCACCTCCCAAGTGTTTGGTACTTTCTGGAGGATATGACACTTTCCACTTACGAGGCTGCATATTTCATTCATTCTGTTGGCCCTCGGGTGCTCTCTCGCCACCCCCCGTATCTGATCCTGTTCCACTTTTCCCCTCCCTCTCCTCTTCCACCCAGGTCCATCCCTCCCTGCCCCCTGTTATCATTTTCTTCCCTCTTCTAAGTGGGATTGAAGCACCCTCACTTTTTGTTTGTTAAACTTCTTAAGGTCTATGGGTTGTAAACTAGTTATTCTGTAATTTTTGTCTAATATCCATTTATTATATACAAAGCCTGTCCTTTTTGATCTGGGTTATCTCACTCAGAATGATATTTTTTAGTTCCATCCATCTGCCTGCAATTCCCAGTATGTACTCATTCTTAATAGCTGTATAGTATTCCATTGTATAAATAAACTACATAGAGTCCATTCTTCTGTTGAGTGACATCTGGGTTGTTTCCAGCTTCTGGCTATTACAAATAAAGCCACTATGAATGTAGTGGAACACATGTCCCTTTGGTATGGTGGGACATACTTTGGGTATATACCCATTTAGCTGTGTCCTCAGTTAGATCTATTATAAATTTTCAGAGGAACCACTAGATTGATTTCTACAGTAGTTGTACCAGTTTGCAATCCCACCAGAAATGGAAGAGTGTTTCTCTTTCTCCACGTTTTCATCAGCATGTGAATCCTGAGATTTTGATCTTAACCATTCTGATTTCTGTAGGATGGAATCTCAGGGTCTTTTTGATTTACATTCCTCTGATAACTATAGACTTTGAACATTTAAGTGCTTCTTAGTCATTTGAGTTTCCTCTGTTGTGAATTTTCTGTTTATCTCCATGCCCCATTTTTGACAGGGTTATTTGATTTTTTTTTTTAATTTTTGGAGATTAGCTTTTTCAGTTCTCCATATATTTTGGAGATTAGCCCTCCATTGGATGTGGGGATAGCGAAGTTTCTTTCCAATCTTTAAGTTGCCAATTTGTCCTATTGACTGTGTCTTTTGCCCTACAGACGTTTTTCAGTTTCATGAGGTACCATTTATCAATTGTTGATCTTAGAGCATAAACTACTGGATTTCTGTTCATGAAATTTCCCCCTATACCAATGAGTTTGAGGCTCTTTTCCACTCTTTTCATTCAATGTATCTAGTTTTATGTTGAGGTCCTTGATCCACCTGGACTTGAGCTTTGTGCAAAGTGACAAACATGGATCTATTTTCATTTTTCTACATATGGACTACCAGGTAGACAAGTACCATTTATTAAAGATGCTCTTTCTCCATAGTCTGTCTTTGGATTGTTTGTCAAAGACCAAGTGTGTGGGTTTATTTCTGGGTCTTCAATTCTCTTCTATTGACCATTTTGTCTGTCTCAGTACCAATACCATGCAATTTTTATCATTATTGCTCAGTTGTACAGCTTGAGGTCGGGAATGGTGATTCCCGAAGAAGTTCTTTCATTGTTAAAAATTGTTTTCCGCTATTCTGGGTTTTTTGTTTTGCCATATGAAACTGAGAATTGCTATTTCAATGTTTGTGAATAATTGTGAGGAAATATTAATTGGTATTGTGTTGAATGTGTAGATTTCTTTTGGTATGATGGCTATTATTATTTGTATAAAGGAAGGCTACTGATTTGTTGAGTTAATTTTATATATAGCCATTTTGTTGAAGTTGTTTATCAGCCGTAGAAGTTCTCTGGTAGAATTTTGGAGGTTGCCTATGTATACTATCATATCATCCACAAAAAAAAGTGGTATCTTGACTTCTTCCTTTCCAATTTGTATTCTCTTGATCCTTTATTGTTATCGCTCTGCCTAGAACTTCAAGTAATATATTGAATATATAGGAAGAGAGTGAGTAGCCTTCTCTTGTCCCAGATTTTAGTGAGATTGCTTCAAGTATCTGTCCATTTAATGTAATATTGACTTTGATTTGTTGTATATTCCTTTTATTATATGTAGGTATGGGCCTTGATTTCTTGATCTCTCCAATACTTTTATAATGAGGAGGTATTATACTTTGTCAAATGCTTTTTCAGAATCTAATAAGATGATCCTGTGATTTTTTTCTTTGAGATTGTTTATATAGCAGATTACATTAATGGATTTTTGTATATTGATCTATCCCTGCATCCCTGAGATGAATGATCATGTTGAATGATGGTTTTGATGAGTTCTGGGATTTGGTTTGCTAGCATTTTATTGAGTATTTTTGCATTGATATTCATAAGCAAAATTGGTCTGAAGCGCTCTGTTGTTGTGTCTCTATGTGGTTTATGTATTAGAATAATTGTGGCTTCATAGAATGAATTAGGTACTTCTTTGTGTTCCTATTGTATGGAATAATTTGAGAAGTATTGTTATTAGGTCTTCTCTGAATTCTGCACTAATACCTTCTGTTCCTTGACATTTTTGTTTTGGTTGGGAGTTTTTAATGATGGCTTTTGTATCCTTAAGGAACATGGGGACTCTTTAGATATTTTACCCAGTCTTCAGTTAACTTTGATATGTTGTAACTTTTTATATCATCATCCATTTAGTCTAGATTAGTTTTGTAGAGTATAGTCTTGTGTAGTAAGATCTGATGATTTTTTGAATTTACTCAATTTCTGTTATTATGTCTACCTTTTCATTTCTAATTTTCTGTATTTGTATACTCTCTCTGTGTCCCTTAGTTAGTTTGGTTAGGGGCTTACCTATCTTCATGATTTTCTCAAGAACCAGGTTTTGGTTTTGTTGATTTTTTTGTATAGTTCTCTTTGTTACTTATTGCTTAATTTATACCCTGAATTTGATTCTTTCCTGTGGTTTCTTCCTCTTGGGTGTGTTTGCTTCTTTCTGTTCTAGACCTTTCAGGTATGCTGTTAAGTTGCTAGTGTAGAATCTCTTCCATTTCTTTACGAGGGCCCTTAGTGCTATGAATTTTCTTCCTAGCACTGCTTTCATTGTGTACCATAAGTTTTCATATGCTGTGTCTTAATTTTTATTGAATTTTAGAAGGTCTTTAATTCTTTCTTTATTTCTTCCCTGACCAAATTATCACTCAGTAGAGTTGTTCAGTTTCCATGAGTATGTGGGCATCTTTTGTTTTTTGTTGTTATTGAAGCCTACCCTTAGTCTATGGTGATCTGATAGGATGCATGGGATTAATTCAATCTTCTTGTATGTGTTGATGCTTGATTTGTGGCCGAGTAAATGGTCAATTTTCAAGAAGGTACCATGAGATGTTGAGAAGAAGGTATATTCTTTTGTTTTAGAGTTAAAATTCCGTATATATCTGTTAAATCCATTTGGTTCATAACTTCTATTAGTTTCACCACATCTCTGTTTAGTTTCTATTTCAGTGACCTGTCCATTAGTTAGAGTTTGGTGTTGAAGTCTCCTTCTGTTACTGGGTTTTGAGCTTTAATAAAGTTTCTTTTATGAATTTGGTTGTCCTTGGGAGATAACTGGTCAGACTTGAAGCTTCATGTTGGGGAATTTTTCCTTTGATGATTATGAAGCATCCTTCCACTTCTTTTTAAATAACTTTTGGTTGAAAATCTATTTTATTGAAGATTAAATGGTTTCTTGGGATCATTTGCTTGGGAAACATTTTATACCCTTTTACTCTGATATAATTTCTGTCTTTGTCATTGTATTATGTTTCTTGTATGAAGCATAGTGAAAGATCCTGCTTGCATATCAATCTGTTAACTTAGGTCTTTTTATTGGGAAATTAAGTCTGTTGATGTTGAGAGATATTAAAGACAGATGATTGTTAGTTCTTGTTATGATGTTGGAGGTAGTATTTTTTTTGTGTGTGTGTGTGTGTGTGTGTGTGTGTGTGTGTGTGTGTTTCTCTCCTTTTGGGTTTGTTGTGAGATGATTAATTTCTTGTTTTTATTTTGGTTTAGATACCTTCCTTGTTTTGGAGATTTCCTTTTAGAATCTTCTGTACGCGTGGATTAGTAGACACATATTGTTTAAATTTGTTTTTTTCTTGGAATATTTTGGTTTCTTCATCTATAATGATTGAGTGTTTTGCTGGGTAGTTTTAGATAGTGTTTGTATTCTCCTAGGTTCTGCATGGCATCTTTCCAAGATCCTCTGGCTTTTAGAGTCTCTTTTGAGAATTCTAGTGTAATTCTGATAGGCTTGCCTTTACATATTATTGGCCTTTTCCCCTTGAAGCTTTTAATATTCTTTCTTTGTTTTGAGTATTTAATGTTTTGATTATTATGTAAGGGGGATTTTCTTTTCTGGTTCAATCTATTTGTTGTTCTGTAGGCGTCTTGTACATTTATGGCCATCTATTTCTTTAGGTTGGGGAAGTTTTCTTCTATGATTTTGTGGAAGATTTTTTCTGGTCCATTGAGCTGGGAATCTTTACTCTCCTCTATTCTTCTTATTCTTAGGTTTTGTCTTTTCATTGTGTCCTGAATTTCCTGGATGTTTTAGGTTAGGAGCTTTTTGCACTTTCAATTTTCTTTGACAGATGTGTCAATATCTTCTAAGCCTGGGATTCTCTCTTTTAGCTCTTATCTTCTCTTGGTAGTGCTTATATCTGTAGCCCTTGATCTTTTTCCTAGGTTTTCCATTTTCAGGGTTCCCTTGATTTATGATTTCTTTATTGTTTTTATTTCTATTTTTGGATCTTTATCTACTTTGTTCAATTCCTTCACCTGTTTGTGTTTTCCTGTATTTTTTTAAGGAATTTATTTGTTTCCTCTTTGAGAGCTTCTACCTGCTTAACTGCATTTTTCCCTGTATTTCTTTCAGTGAGTTATTTATATTGTTCTTAAAGGTGTCTTTGATCTTCATGAGATAGGATTTTAGGTCAGCTTCATGCTTTTCAGGTATGTTGTTGTATCCTGGGCTTACTGTGGTAGGTTTTGTTGGTGTCAATGAATATTTGTTGCTGTTGCTTATGTTCTTGTGCTTGCCTCCCACCACATGTTTATCTCCATTGTTAACTGTCCTGGGTCTCTGTCTGGAGACTTCCTCCTCTAGCCCTGGATGCAACAGATATCCTGGGAGATCTGTGGCCCTGGCTGCAGGAGATCTCCTGAGAGACCTGCAGATCCTGGCTTGTTGAGAGGGGCAGACATGTTAATCTGTCTCAATGGAGGTGCAGACTAGAAGGGAGATAGGATTTGTGTTGAGGAGAGGGGATCCTCTTCCACCAGGCTTCTTGGAGATCCAAGCTGCTGTGATTATTTGAGGGGGTGGCTTACCTGTTGCCCTGACTGCAGCAAATATCCTGGGATACCTAAAGACTGTCAGGTGTTGAGAGGAGCAGACTCTGTGCTGCCCCATTGGAGGGGCAGTCTGGAAGAACAAATTTTTTTTTGTTTTTTAATTTATAATACTCGTGATGTAGGCTATTTAATATCTTTGATACTCTCATTTATTACTTGAGCTTTTCTATTGGTAGTTTATATTTTTTAATTGGAAATTTTATTAAAATATGAAATTCATTTTAAGACTGATATAGTTTATTAAAAGATTTTGTTGCAAAGAATAACAGTTTTGGTTCTCCTTTCAATTGGCCATTACGTAAAAAGTTTAAAATACTAGAGACAAAATTTATCTATAATACTTGTCAAGAGACAAGAGTTTAGTGGCGCTGAAGCACCATGGCAGAGCTGGCCTAACATGCTAAGGTCTTATGCACAGTTTCTAAGAAAGAAAAAACAAGCCAAAAGAAAAAAATGCAGCAAAAGAAGCACAAAAAGGCAAAAACAAATCTCTCTCCCTCTCTCCTCTCTCTCTCTCTCTCTCTCTCTCTCTCTCTCTCTCTCTCTCTCTCTCTCTCTCTCTCTCACACACACACACACACACACACACACACACACTCACACATAAACCCACTATAATAATGATGTCAGGGCAATTTATAAAACTAAATATGTACATAGTTTAAACATATTTTCTGACTAATTAGAAGTGTTCTTAGTTTGTGTAATGATTCAATGTTATTTAATTTAATTACATTTAGTGATACCAATGTAATGTTGTGTGTTCATTAATGACGTGTCACACTTTAGCAACATTGTGAATCTTCTTCCTATTTTCTGTTTAATGTTTGCATTCTGTATTTAGTATTTTTGAATGTGAAAATATTCATATTTGGTGTTTTGATAGCTTCACTCCATGCTATAACCTTCAGTTTCATATACTTTCTTGGGGACGATTAGACTTTCTTGTTTATTAAGACTGAGAAATACTCCCTTTGTATAACTAGTTTATTTTTTGTCCTAAAATGCTCACCAGGACTGCTTCTATATCTTGCCTGCTGGAAACAGTGCCCCTATGCATTTGCATATGCAGGTGCCTCTTTTTTTCCCACTGTAATTAATCTCCTCTGGGTGCATGCCCAGAAGTAGTATGGCTACATTTTGCAATAGTTTTCTTTTAAGCCAGTGAAAAACCTTCATGATGTTCTTAATGACTGCACTAAGCTAAAAGTTTGATAGTGATCCATTTCTCTACATTGTGCCATCATTTTTTTTGGCTAATTGTTTGGCATGTTATTTTTATAGATGAAGTGGGAAAATAGAATGTATATGCAGCGTAAATAGACACCACAGCTTAAATACAATCTGAAAAAGTCATCCATGACCATGTATCTATACAACATGAACAGTGTGATCCACTAGAGTGTATATATATACAGTCTGAACAATATGGTCCAACACAGTGTATATTAGCAGTGTGATTCAGTATGGTATATATATACAATGTGAACAGTGTGGCCTGCCAGAGTGTCTCTACAGTCTGAGTAGTACGGTCCACCACAGAATGTATGTATGTATGTATGTATGTATGTATGTATGTATGTATGTATTGTGAACAGTGTCATCCACTCTAGTGTCTGTATATAGTCTAAGCAGTGTGGTTCACCACACTGTGTGCTGGGAGGTATGTTATCTGTGCTGTCCATATAAGCTCTGAAGAACACTGTAGAGCTGGCA
Organism: Rattus rattus; assembly: GCF_011064425.1. Classification (NCBI taxonomy): domain Eukaryota; kingdom Metazoa; phylum Chordata; class Mammalia; order Rodentia; family Muridae; genus Rattus; species Rattus rattus. The sequence continues at coordinate 81,073,940 of NC_046159.1, read as the reverse complement.
AATCTGGGGAAGGAAGTAAATATTAATTTAAGTAATTTTATTTACACATGTGTTTGTAACTATGCTATAAGAGCAATTATTTGCCTTCTCCATTGATACATATCCACAATGGTACAATGATTGTGTGAAAATGAATTGCCTTTTTCATGTACTTATGTACAAACTTACATTGAAGAACATGCAGAGTGATAAATAACAGTGAGGCATGTAGGAATTCATGAGTTTAAACTTTTTCAGTGATAGTTTCAAAACTAGAGATGACAGTCACAGAAAGATTGAGGTTTAAAACCATGTCATTTTTATGAACCAAAACACATTTGATGTGCAATAATCTTAGAACATAAATTGTATATTCAATTATTATTTTAATACATAAATTTGTTTGTTGTGATGAGTTTTCATACATTTACAAATGATGTCTGAGATAATTGGCAAAACCTAATGCAGGCATCAACAAATAATTGCTAATAGAAGGAAGAGAAACAGATTTAGAATCCTGAAAAATCTTTTATTGGTAATATTAACCATTTCAAAGGCAATTGATAACACATAATAAAATATTTATTTTCAGTCGAGGCAAGTTCTGCTATAGAATCTCAGCATGTTACACAATATTAATGACTTCCCATTAAATTTACCCTAAACCTTTGTTCATAGGTGTGATTGATACAAATTTCTAGATTTATTGACAGCAACATACATATTTCTGATATAAAGAAAAATTCATTTATTTATCTATTGGCCAAAACAAATTATTATGATTAAAATGTTACCAATGTGAAAAATAGTTTTTGTTTGGCTGACAATTTATTTCCAAACATGAGTGATCCCTCTTCAATTCACCCTATTTGACAAGTCTAACAATTTCAAAGATCTTGGTCTATATGAGTGTCTTCCTTGTCTTTGTTGAATTTCACAGCTATAAAACTCAAGAATTAATTTTGAAATGTCATGCCAATGATATGGATAGGCTAGTTGAAGTCACATAGTTGACATAAACACAATTTTAGAATACAATGAATACACACACACACGCGTGAGCGCACGCACACACACACACACGCAGACGCAGACGCACACGCACACGCATGCACACACACTGCAAGAGAGCTGATACTGCATATTTTGAATTCAGTGACAAAGGAGAATGCCCTGCAAGCCCTTTCCTTACTATATTATGATTTTTGTGAAGAAGAGGATTTCCCCCTATGGGATTTGCATTTTGGCAGGTTTTGCAAGAAAAAAAATACATGCTGCACTTTTTAAAAAATGATTGTGTAGGAATAAGTCTTGGATAACACAATTGAGAGTTTGGTGAGGGTCCATGAAAAGCCATGGTAGTGTGCCTCTTATGTGAGAAATGCAGACATATTTGCAGTGCATTTATCAAATATACCTTCCCAAGCTTAACCTCTGGTAACTTAAGACAGTGTTACTCTAGAAATCTCCTGTTTGCCTTGTGTTACCCTGTAACAACCTCACATTCAGAGAGCTTCATATCTGGTCCAGAAATCTGTGGCTGATGCCTTCATTAATGGAAACATCAGGTTAACTCATTGTGTTCTAAATTGAATGACGTTGGGAACATTTCGTTTTTCTTCATTGTTTTTACTTCAACACTTGAAACATTATTCTTGTCATCTCAAATGTTTTAGTTATTCAATGTTTTATATCAGTTATGTAGATGTAGCTTGAATGTTTCTAAGAAACACTTGACACCAAGGACATGTACATCTATAATGCTTTATTCTCCATTAGAGCCTCCTCTGACTGAGCCCAGAGTCCAAAATGCTATTTCTCTTCATGAATAGTACTACTAGTTTGAAGGCAACTGATAACCAAGTTGGCTCATGATATCTGGTCACAGCCACATATTTCACACATGCTCTCAGAGATGAATATTAGAGGTATATCTATATGTATCTGACGGTAACATTTTAGATAACAACATATTCTGTCACACATATAAAATATACTCAATCAGTAATAATGAGTGGAGAAATATCTATAAATAAACACTACAAAAATGTTATGCTTCTGATAAGTACTGAATATGCATAGAATGTTAATCCAGAGCCTGACAAATACAGATGCGGATGCTTGTAGCTAATCATTGAACTGAGCACGGGAAACCCAATGGAGGAAATAGGGAAAGGACTGAAGGAGCTGAAGGGGTTTGCAACCTTATGGGAAGAACAACAGTATCTACAAACCAGACCCTCCAGAGCTCCCAGGAACGAAACCACCAACCAAAGAGTACATAGGGAGGGACCCATGGCTCCAGCTGCATATGTAGCAGAAGATGGCCTTACCTAGCATCGATGATAGGAGAAGGTCCTGTGAAGGCTCAGTGCCCCAGTGTAGGGAAATGTTAGAGGGGTGAGGTGGGAGTGTATGGGTGGGTGGGGGAGCAACTTCACAGAAGCAGGAGATAGGGGATAGGGGTTTGCAAAGGGGAAACCAGGAAAGGTGATAATATTTGAAATGCAAATAAATAAAATATCAAATAAAAAAGAATTATCTCCCCTTCTTTCATATTTTATTTATCACATGTCCCATCATTCTGCTTCTGTTGAGATAATTTTTATTATAGGCATTTCCAACAGTCCTCTATTTGGTGACTTTGTTCTTTCTGACAAAGAAGGCTGTTTATTCTGAAGCTTCACCTCTCTATACAATATCTTCACGCCATATTTTCTTCATTTGGTTCTGTCATTATAGGGTTCTCTCTTCACTTCCCTCCATCTGTCCTGATAGCATCAATATTAAAACACTTGCATCTAGCATGACTGCTTCCAAGATAGAATTCCGAGTTTCTGTAGCTGTCCAGTAGCTTCACCACTGTATTTACTGCTCATGGCTACAATGAAGGTGCGCCTGGTTTTCTTTATTCAGTCACATGCCCATAACTGAACATTCTTTCTAACTAACTCCCTTACTAGATAGTGAATTCTGAAAAAATAAAAATCAGGACGGATAAAATTAGTCTTCCATCTTCAGCCTGAGGAAGAGTTGAGTTTTATGTTTGTTTACAAGTCAATACATAAATTAATGGCATATTAACTAAGTGAAATGTATGTCAAATATATTAAAACACTATTGTGGAATTTTCTTGAATAACTGATTAAAAATAATCCCAGCACCATTAAGTCAACAAAACAAAACAAAACAAAAAACAAACAAACAAACAACCTCACCAGTTTATCATAGTCTTTCTTATGATAGATTAAAAAAAATGGAGAGGCAAATTTTTCTATTTGAGATAGTAACCTAATTCTTAAATTATATATCAGTATATCTGATTTGATGTCTCACGTCATGAATAGGTCACATAACTTCAAAAATTATTAATATCTTGATCATAGGGCTATCCACTTCCTTCAGTTGCTAGAACCAAGAGTGTTTATACTATTGGTTTGGGAATACCTAAAAGTCAAACTAATATTTTCTATAAACTATATAATAAATCTCTTGTGTTAATATCCTGAATGTGATATTTTGATGAAAACATATCTACCTATAATATCCAGACATATGTTAATACATAAATATTGAAGAAATAGAGCTAGAGTGAACATGACAGATGGCAGACTAACTCCAATGTCATTGTAATGACAAAAAGAGGAAGAATTTCAAAACATCAGTTAATAAGCCAAACACAAAAGGCAGTTCGTGTTGACACAATTATAGAAAAAGGAATGCTATGTGGTGGTTTGAATGCAAATGGCCCCCCTAGACTTCTTTATATGAATTCGTAGTCATCAGTTAGTAGAACTGTTTGAGCAGGATGAGGAAATGTAGTCTTGTTGGAGGTGGTATATCACTGAGGGTAAAACTTTGGGCTTTCAAAAGACTCATGCCATACTGAGCTATTTTGGAAGCCAAAGTTTAATTCTAAACTCTTTTCTTATGAAATGTTGATAAATTCAATATCTTTAGAGTATTGAGTCAGAGGTCAAAGGCACAGTGCTTTGCCCCTTCATGCTTTAACATTTCATGAGATCAGAAGGATTTACTCAAATCTCAGTTTGTTTACAGAGAGAATACCACAAATCTCAAAAAAGACATTAATAGCCTATGCCTACATTGTCTAGTGTATAAATACCCCAAATAAACATTTTGTTTTGTAAAATGTACATGTAGGTCTTATATGACTGGCATGCTTCATTTATGTGTATTCACTATTAAATAATTCTCATAAAAGTATTCTCCTAACATCAGTGTTTCTGAACAGAATCACATTTTTCTGACCATTTATATATGTTGTTTAGCATATAGTATACATATATTCAATGTCTAGTGTCTATGTTAAAACATTGAAAGCCCATTTCTTTGATACATGCTGTGAGTCAAAAATACACCCTGAAAGACATCCATTTACATTATCTAGGAAGAGGGAATCTTAATTAAAAAAATGCCTTCATATGATTGGTCTGCAGGCAAGTCTATAGGACAGTTTTTTGATTAATGATTGATATGGATTATCCCCATGCACAGTAGGTGGTGCCATTTGTGGTAAGATAGTTCTTCATGGTGTAAGAAAGTAAAATGTGCAAGCCTTTTGGGTAAGCCAGTAGGGAACATTTTTCCATGGTCTCTGCTTCAGTTTCTGCTTCAAGTTTCTGGCTTGAGTTCTCCCAGTTAATGTGTATTTCCTGAGAGTTGTAAGAAGAAACAAACCCAAATTGCTTTTGGCCATGATGTTTTGTCACCATAGCCAAAAAGGATAAAACAAACCCAGCTAAGACACCATCTTAAACTGAAGATAAACATGAATATAAACTGGGTATCTTGAGTGTTTGATCAATATATTTATTACAGAAAAAATCAGTATATTCATTACATAAATTCCTGTATGTACAAACATCAAATTCTTACAAATACTTCAGAGTCTTTCTAGCTATATTTCCTTCTTTTCTTGTATTGCTTTTACAAGACTCCTATAGAAAGGCCAATAGCACATATTCCCATTGTTATAGCAGTTTAAGTTTACTGTGTTACAAAATGTATATATTTTATAATTACATTAAAATGAAAATTTTTCTTAACTACACAAAGTATTTGTTTAATCTCAATGTAAAATTTCAGATTATAGAAAATCTAGGTAGATATTCATGGGGGAAAAGTTTAGTATATCAAGTGGAAAATTACTTTTGAAGTGTTAGAAAGCATTTCCTAAAGTTTCTGTTGATAATTTAGGACAATGTACTTTTTGAGAACAGAGAATAGTCTATCATCTAAAAGACAGGATAATCACCAAAACCAACCATCAATTTTCGCTCTCCTAATGAACAAAGGGAGAAAATGAGTTAAAGTCGATTTACTAGCACTACCTCTGAAAAGAAATTTGAACAATATAATGTACAACTTACAAGATTTATAGTGCATGTTACTCCATTTTAAATCAGGATAATTCTACATTAATACACAGTTCATGTAATGTTCTAATGCTGGTATCTCAGGAACTTTTCCCCTAGTAAAAAAGAGGTCACTTTGAAGAACAGTTAACATGTTTTCCTGCTAAATGCAATACTACCTATGGACAGAATATATAGCTCTTTGCTGATTAACACTGGATTCACCAAGTACTTCCAAATGTCTTCTTTGGGGAGACACCATGCTCTAAGCCTCTATATGTTTTATGTTATATTCCTATGGATAAGAAGTAATCTACTACAGTAACAAACAACATTATACAGACTGTCATCAACTAAGAGCTATTTACCTAAATTAATTACCTGGAGAGCTAAGAGAGGCAAGGACTTGGACATAACATTCAAGGGCTGGGACAGAGCAGTTGCAAAAAGTAATTGACCTGTGGATAAATTTTTATATAGCTCCTAACTAATGAATTCTGATTATGTATCCAGCAATAATACTCTAAAGCAAAGGTGACAATTACAGAGAGGAATATGGTAGGAATCTATCTCAGGAGCAAGGAAGAAACAGTATAGCAGTTTGTTGAAGAATAGCGATAGCTCACAGGAACTGGATTAGTCTTTCAAGACTCAAGTTGTGCAGGAAGAGCAGGAGTCTTCGTAGTGTCGGAGCTGAGCTAGAGGAAGGCCAGCTAGAATGGCGAAGTCATGCGGCAAAGTAATATGCAAAGTGTGGTGAAGGCAGCAGAACACCAAAGCAAGAGGCACAGCCAAGTTAGAGGCGTGCTCTACTTGTGGCCGGAACCATCAATGCTCCATGAGGATAAATGAACTGCAGTGGTTTTCTCTTTTGCTGGCCAGACTTGGCAGCCTGACTCTGCAGATCATGTATTATGACGTGCAGGCAAGAGAGGCTGGACCTCACATGGTATTCCCATAAAGATTGTAGTAAGGACAATGGTGAAGAACAATGGCTTTTTCATAAGTGAAACCATTCAGCCAACATGCTTGTGCAAGAACAGAACATAGGTGTTGCCTGTAAATAAATCATGCTAATGTCTTTAGGTGGAAACCTTATGATTGCTTCAGAGTGCACTTTGCCTGTGTATATGTAGGCGGGTTCTGACATACAGTGTGGTACATCCTTGAGGCATTTGTTGGCCTTCTCTAAAGAGGGTGGAAGGGTAAAACTGTACTCTCAGGGAACAGAATTTCTATGTTTAAAGTCCAGAATTTTTTTTCCTCTTCAAACATAAAACAGTGAATGTGGAACAAGCCACCTTTCCTATTTGAGTCTTGTTTATTTTAAATGGACTTGGTTTATTTCTAAAGTTTATTTTTCTGCTATTCTTTCTAAATAAGCTCTTTTGAGGTAAGGATTGAAATGGAGGGTCTTTTTTCTCAACTCCTCTTTGGATATGCCAACATTCTGCATATTTCCATTTCATTCTCTGCCCTGTTTCAGAAAACAACTGAACATTGATACCAATCTGTGTCTCAGCTGCCTCTTTGAAAGAGAAACTATTCTGCCTACAGCCACTGTTATCTTGTTTAAATGTCAAGTAGACTAAAGCACAGAGAAAAAGAGCAAGAGATAACATTCAAGGAAGAAGACAGAGCCCAGGGATTTGTGTGTCTGTGTTTCCAGAGTTGGAGAGGACTTGTCATCAGTAATGTTAACCACTGTGTGCTTTCAGACCTACCTGGCCTTGAGATTATAGCCACAGCAGTGTTTATATGTTTGATTGGAATATCCTTTGTTCTTTTTCTGTGCTGATCTATAAGGAAGCACAATTCAGCTTCTATAAATGTTTATCTATTCAGTTCAGATATAACAATTGTGTCATCTGTTTCAAAAGTCTAACTTCAGATTCTCTTTTATAAGAGTATCTTGCAACAAGAATTTGTTGCAAGAGGTGTTTATACTGTGGACACATTTCCATATCTTTTAACTATAACATGCTTTTGCTGATACTGGTAATCAGACCTCATATGCCTAGCAACATTCTCTGGATTGTCTAGTTCAGAATGAAAAAATGAACCATTGGTTTTGTTTCTTTTCCATTTATTATTATACTTCTATTATTTATAAAGTAATTAGATTTATATAGTCAGACATCGTTGAAGGTCTTACCTATCAAAACTGATTCCTCTTCAGAATGTTTATGGGAATTTGGGAATCACCATTGGAAATGCAATATTTGTGAAGGAATAGCACACTAAACTATGTATATAGTTTCTCAGGAAGCTAGTTTTGATAAAATTTCACAATTTTAGCTTTCTAGGGAATCAATATATATTACTATAAAAATCACAAGTAAGTGTTCTCATGCTTAGGAAATACAGGGTTAAACAGTTAAAATAAATATTTACTAGAATATTTCAGTTATTATTATACTAATAGTAACTACTATTACTTCAATAGTATTAATAGTTTAATAATATCATGACTTTCTAAGTGTTTAAACAATTTTAAGCAAATTTGATAATTAAAATATTATAATTATGTTTAGTTTTTTTAAAATTCATATTTTTATTATAATTGATATTCCTGAGATCTATAATTGTTTTTTCATAACGTGACAGCTATTCAATCTTGATAGGGCTCATTGGACTAGCCATTCCATTTACTACATAATGTACATCCTATTACAAATAGCAATCCATACCCTGGACTGCAGCTCCCTTAATCCTAGGTTAGCTAAATACAGTGTATAGTTTTTATGTTCTATATTAGAAATAATGCAGTTGAGAAAAATATCTTTAAAATCATAATAGTTGGGGATAAAATAAGGAAACACCTTTAGCAAAGTGACGGGATATAAAATTAACTCAAACAAATCAGTAGCCTTCCTCTACTTGAAGGATAAACATTCTGACAGAGAAATTAGGGAAACAATGCCATTCACAATAATAGCAAATAATATAAAGTACCTTGGTGTAACTCTACCCAAGCAAGTAAAAGATCTGTATGGCAAGACTATCAAAAAGAAAGAAATCAAAGAAGACTTCAGAAGATGGAAAGAACCCCCATGCTCATAGATTTGTAGGATTAACATAGTAAAAATGGCCATCCTACCAAAAGCAATCTACAGATTTGCAATCCCCCAAATTCTAACTAAATTTTTCACAGAGATGAAAAGAGGAATTCTCAACTTTATATGGAATAAGAAAACCAGAATAGCAAAAACAACTCTCAACAATAAAAGAACTGGGGGATCACCCTCCCTGACCTCAAGCTGTCCTACAGAGCAATAGTAATAAAAACTGCATAGTATTGGTACAGAAACAGGGTCAATCAATAGAATAGAATTGAAGACCCAGAAATAAACCCACACACCTATGGACACTTGATCTTTGACAAAGAAACTAAAACCACAAGATGGGGGAAAAAGCATTTTCAACAATTGGGTGCTGATCTAACTGGTTGTCTGCATGTAGAAGAATGCAAATTGATACATATTTATCACCTTGTAAATGCTTAAGTCCAAGTGGATCAAGGACCACCACAGAAAACCAGATACACTGCCTTTTATTTGATAATGCAACCACAGGCACAAATTTTACTTCACTCCCTACTTGAAGTTGGCTTTGTTTGTTGGTCAATGATTTGATAGAAGTAATTTTTGTTTGTTTGTTTGAAGTATTTTATTTGTTTGAAAAGATGTTTTAATAAACTGACAGGATAAACAGAAAATTTGCCTCAAATATCGGGCTTTTCATTGTTCCTTTATTTTATCTCACAGAGAGCAAGAATCCTACAATAATATGAGCTTTATTAAACCCAGAGCCAGTCCCACACTGTCTCCTTATGAAATGACTTGATGCCTCTTCACACTCTATCCTTTATCATCATTATTCCTCCTGTCATAATCACTGTTGACAGTCAGAGTTGTTGGCCTTTATTTCTATGTATCCTTAAGGGTCTGAGTGAATATCTTTACTGCTTGAATAGGATTGCTTTTGGTAACTCTCCAAGGATGAAATAAGAATTTTTTAGGAGAAATTGAAATCTGTGAATCCAAGGTTTAATGGTTAATAATGGCACATTTGTGTGTGCGTGTGTGTGTGCGTGTGTGTGTGTGTGTGTGTGTGTCTGTGTGTGTCTGTGTGTGTGAGAGAGAGAGAGAGAGAGAGAGAGAGAGACAGAGAGACAGAGAGACAGAGAGACAGAGAGACAGAGAGACAGAGAGAGTATGAATGTTGAGCTTTCACCCACAAAATAGTTATTAGAGTATTGCTGGAAACTAGATATTTAGAATTGCAAAACATACCTATGGATTCTGTGATCAGCTCAAAGATATTGCAACATGGTAAATGAAGTGCCAGGCATATACACAGGATGTTACTAGACGCAGGAGAAGAGCGAGCAGCCTGAAGCATTTCAAATATTTGGAGAGGGATATCAAAGTGGGAATGGGTGGGATGTGTACTGTGCAGAACAGTGCATTAGCCTAAAAGGATGGAATTTTCATGCCCTTTGACTATGAAAATTTGTGTTCAGTCTATTCTGCTACTCTACATGCTTCCCTACTTTAGTATTTTAGTTTCTTTTCAGTTAATGTGATTAAAAGTACCCTGACAAAAGCGATTCATGAGATAAACGAGTTTTGTATCTCACTGTCCCCATTTACAGTGTGTTGTAGTGGGGAAGTCACAGCAAAATGAGCTTCCAGAGCTAGTTAGAGCCTTCCTACTGAGAACAGACCAATGAATGTAGTCGGGGTGTAGAACACTAGATGTCAGAGCCACTATGACTTGTAAGATATCTTGAATTCAGACTTATTGTCTTAATATTCCTCACAGAAGAGGACATTGGTGTTAGTCAATGGACTCTTACTTGAGATTCTGGCCACTTCTCTCAATTGGACATTTGCATGTAAATATACCCTATTTGAATAATATGACTTCCTGATCTCTGGATGTTTAGAGCATATATATTATGAAAGCTTAACTGAGGGGACCCCATTTACACAGCTGTGGGGACATCATTATCTGCTTTATGGTGAGATTTTCTGGCAACTACCCTGGGATTATTTACGATCTTGTAAGTGACCTTCAGTCATGCTATGTAGTAAGTAGCTCCAATGAGCTCATTGAATCCTTGCTGAACTTCATTGGAACTGTACTTTTTTGTGTCATTGATGCCCCATAGGAAGAGAACAGGTTTTTAATTATGTCTCCCACATCATTTAACTGAGACTAAATGTTTGACAAATCGAGGTAAAGTAAATTATCTTTGAGTAGCCTGGAAATAAACCCATAGCCATCATATAAAAGTTGTGTATATATTGCGTGCATGTATATACATGTGTGTATACATAATTTTATCAAGACATTTTGGAATCCCATCTTCTGTATACTATGGAAAATATTCAATAATTTTCTGTTTGGAACTGAATACAAAATGTCAAGATTACTTTGTTTTGTCTCTCAAAGTATATTATTAACAATGCACAAGATTTATGTCAGATTTGTTATGATAAGATTGATAAATATCTGTGTCCATATAAGTTTATATAAAGTAATATTATCTAACTATTTTAATTATATATAAATATTATGTATGTTTGTGCACATATATATGTGTATATTATAATTTTTGGTATTGCCTTTATGTCAATTTGCAGAAGAATTGATTGTCTTTTAAAATTAATAATCTCTAGATTATATTTCCACAGCTAATATTTAGCATTTGGACAGCAAAATCCAGGCATTCAAGGTGAAGGTCATGATCTAACTCTAGAACAGCATAGTTTTCTGTAAGTTGCATGACCTAGGCACATGATTATGATCTGCATTGTGTCAGATCTTAAATTTTGAGTCTTCAAGAATAATATACTTTCTTATCAGTTTAATGTAATATTTATGGATATTTTGTTTGCATATATGTTGTGAATTTTGAGTATAACTAGTGCCTACGTGGTATAAAGCAAAACGTGGTGTTGGATCCTTTAGAACTGGGATTACAAATTCTTATGAAGTGCCATGTGGGTTCAGGAAACCAAGCCCAAGTCATCTGGAAGATCAGCCAGTGCTCTCAACCACTAGAACCTGTCTAAAATCTAAATGTACAATTGACCATCGCATTAGCAAAGTATTTATGTAGATGTAAATAAGATACATAGAAGGGAATTTTGAAGATATTTTCAAGATGCAGTTTTAGTATAGTAAGAATATCAGAAGCAAATATATAGAGACACATTTAAATAAGTAAATACTAAATCCTTAAGTAATCATGACAGAAAGATTTTTACATACAATCTTTTAAATAATTACACATTGTAATTTTATGTATTAATGAAGCAACATGGATTTTATAATGGAAATATATGTCTGAAAGATTAGTCAAATTTCCTATCTGATTATTGTTTGAAATAAGCATAACTTGATATTTTTGTTTCCCATTATTTTAATAGCAAAGAAAAGAAAGCATAAAATAAGAAGCATTGACCATAAAGGTTTTGAAGCATAGGACTGCCATTTTGTCAATGACCATTGTCATCTTACTGAATATACTATGCTGAAAGAATGAAAAACTGCAGAATAGAAGTTTATAGTAACTCAGTAGGAGTAGAGCTAGAATTGCTGAACTTTCAAAAAATAATAAAAGTAATATGTTATAGTAATATGGGACAGTGCATCAGATAATTTATATTGTCTGATTGATAAATTCCACAAATGGCTTGAGAATAAAACTTTATATGTTGACAAATTTGATCCCTATTTATTAGAGAGAGGAAAATCAGGCAGTGTTAGTTTTTTTTTTGACACTTTGCTCTTATAGTATCAAGAAAACAAAAAACAAAAAACAAAAATCAAACAAAAATCAAATGAGAGCTAAATTTATGTCTATGTATGAGGTGCCTTTGGCGTTGTTCATTTTTGTTTTCTCTGAAGGACACTTGCTTCTATTGTTAACCCAATTACAGAAAGCTGGATATACAGAACAGCTGTAATGAGATGATTAATCACAGTGAAAGTATATGTATTTGTGAACAGATGTCCATGTGTAAGACAATTCCTCTAAACACTAATTCTGGCCATTCTTTCCTCCATCTTATTGGAAACAGTTTTATTTTCCTCAATTTTACCTTTTGACAAATGCAATGATCTTTAATTTTGACCTTACACCATAGGTCATATCAAAGGTAGAGAACTTGAGAGAAGTGATCATGAAATATTAGGTTGTCGGAAAGGCCCTAATGATAGATAGGCAAGATAAGCAGTACATTTTTTAAGGCAAAACAGTAATGTTCAATTTTTTTGCTGAGTGGTTTATCATTCACACCATATGTGCCTCCTCTCAAATTTGGAATGGCAGTCGCTGCAAATGGCAGTTTGCATAAACACCATTGCTTTGATTTCCCTTTAGGCACCTGGGAATTCGTCTGTCTTTTCCCTTTTGCCTGGTGATATTTCAAAATGTAACTGTCGTGATACCTTGTGGAGCACTTGTTTGCCTTTTGAATATGAAATGTGCAGTTCACCACAGTTCCGTGTGCTCCGAGCGAGGTCTCCCACGTGTAGCTTACCTGCACATTTGATAGCTGCTGTGAATGCGAGCTTACTATCAGAAAGGGCAATCGGTGCACTTCTGGTGGGTGATACCTGCTGAGTACAAAGGTTTCCCATGAAGGGAACCATGAAGGTGGGAAAGGGACAATTTTATGTGCACATAACATGTAAGGACAGGCTCTGAGGCAGGGTAGAGTTTGACACTTCACAGGACCAAAGTGATGACAGTGTGACTGGATCAGGAGAAAAAGACAAGATGTGGACAAGCAGATAGTTGTTGCACCATGAGAAACTTTACTTTATGCCAAGGTATTATTTTTACTTTACTTTGTGTTTCTCAACAACAGGCTGTGATAAAATAGCCAATTGTGTGCACATTTTTATCTAAAGTGAGGTATTAAGTTGTAAGTTCTTATCTCTCTGTCTGTCTGTCTCTCTCTCTCTCTCTCTCTCTGCGTGTGTGTGACAGAGAGAGAGAGAGAGAGAGAGAGAGAGAGAGAGAGAGAGAGAGAGAAAGAGAATTCAAAGTAGAGTTGTGCCAAAACAACATAGAAACTGTACATGAATGGAGTAATCATTAGATTTCTGTAGATAATTCTTGAACAGTTTATGTTATGCTCTAGGATACCAGTTCATTAATCTGTATGTGTGCTGCTATGTGTGTCTTAGTAATCTTCTAGCTCAGTGTAATCTCAACATAGACAATCTAAACTTTCATGTATTAGGTTTGAATAGCAGTTGCTTTCCTGAATCGAGTTATAGTTTTAAGTATGATTCTCCTCAAGTCCGGCTCGGAACTCTGGTTTGTTTGGGTTGTTTATTGCCTTGGGCACTTAGAGGTCAGGTGGCTATGACCTGTCTGTTTCTTGGAGACTTGCAAGTCACTGAGATGACTTTTCAGATCTCTGTGGAGATGTCACTGAGGTGAAAATATCAGGTGTGCTGGACTCTGATAGGGTCATATGACAGCAATATAGTCAGTGCTTGGAGAATGAGATACCTTGCATTTCACTGCATGTGTCCGCCAGGGTATTAATGTATTTTGAAATGATTCGAAAAAGTTCCTGTATGTGCAAAGGAAGTTTTTCACTGTCAAAGTGGTATTTTTAGTTAAAGAAAACTGAGGGAAAATTGGCAAAAATACTCCTATTTTCTGTTGTAAGAAAATATTCTCTAATGCTTCTGTACTTTGTGTCAAGTAATATATTTTCTGCTAAACTTCTCTGTCCTACCGAAAATAGATTTACATAGAAAGATTGATAAAAATAAATTCTTATCTCACAGAGTCCCAGTGGCAAAATTATAAAGCCAATTCACTACAGTCGATTAAAGTTAAAAGTACCTGCTTATACTCTCAAATCCTCTAGTCTTTGAGAATACTGTTAGTGATACATTTATTATTATTATTTCAGCTGTTATTCTTATGGAAACTCATTTTATTTATTGATTTGTTTGTTTATTTAAGTTATGGTTTGAGAAAGGTCCGTACATCTCAATTCAATTACATAAATACTACTAAAATTTAAAATATAAAGACTCGGCCATTCTAGAACCAGGGAATATGTGGCCACTATCACAATCCTACAAGCAGTTGCGGAGGTGAGCTGGGTTTGGTGGAGAGTACAGTATCTGTGTTTGTGGTAATTTTGATAATTAAAGAACCACAGAACCCAGACATCAGAAGCTGGCCAACGGTGAGGACTCAGCCCCTAGTACAGAAGCTGCATTGCTTAGTGAGCCTTGGTCACTTTTGATCAGAACAGCACTGGGGCATCTACTCTTGCCAGCTAGAGAGCTAGGACTACATGTGAAAATGGTTTATGCTTTCTTGTCATAGGAATTTTTTTTTTTGTCATCGATGCGTGGATGTGAAAGTACAATAATATTCTCCTTTTACAAACCATTGATATGTACAATATTGACTGTGCTATTGACACAAGCTATTAGATACAAGCCACGGGATGGTCAGCATCCTAGGTAGATGCAGCGTGAGAAGTGCTCCTGAGGACGAGGGCAGCTCAGCACTCTTGCTGCTAACAAACCCTGCCTGCTTTGCATTCACTGTGCACTCACAGTAGGTCCACGTCATCTTGTACATGTAAAACATGTGAGGACACTTTCATTTAAAGTCATTATTTAGAATCAGTTACTAAGAAGTGCACAGCTGAGAAGAGCCTCCTGAGCCAATGGCAGCATTCAATTGTCACAACTCCAGCCCCTATCTCTTGCCTGGGAGTGTACATTTTCACAGAAATTGAGAAAAAAAAAATCCTGCATTCTCTCTTCCAACTACTGAAGTATGGCTAATTTTGTTTTTTGTGTGTATTTCTGTATCTGTTCCATCTTAACTATTTGACAGTTGGAGAAATCTTCATTTTCATGTGTGAGTGTATGACATATACAGATACAAATGTGCATGCGTGTGTATGTGTGTGTGTGTGTGTGTGTGTGTGTGTGTGTGTGTGTGTGTGTGTGTGTGTTCTAAACTGCATGACATAAACACCAGCAACCTATGGTGGGGATGTACAAAGCACTGCCTTGTTCCTTGCTACTATATCCAG
Source organism: Rattus rattus (assembly GCF_011064425.1). Taxonomy (NCBI): domain Eukaryota; kingdom Metazoa; phylum Chordata; class Mammalia; order Rodentia; family Muridae; genus Rattus; species Rattus rattus. The sequence continues at coordinate 81,058,483 of NC_046159.1, read as the reverse complement.
ATAAAGATGCCAAAGCATAATATTTTCTTAATAATTTTATGAAAAAGCAGATCACTTAAAATAAAATGATTCAAATTCTGAACTATATGATTTTGTATTATATTTTTCCTTTTTTTAAAAATGTATTTTTATAGGAGAGACTTTATTCTCCCTCCCAGTCTACTCTCTGAATGTTGCACATACCATATCACCTCCCACCCCATTCCCGAGAGGACGTCCCCACTTCCAACCCCCAACCCACCAGACATCCCCACTCCCTGGGGCCTCGTCTCTTGAGGTTTAGGTGCATCTTCTCTGACTGAGTACAGATCTGGCTGTCTTCTGATGTATATATGTTGGCGACCTCATATCAGCTCTATTTATAATTATAAATTACAAACACAATTTAAAGTGAAAAGACAATTGAACTATATATAAGTATCGATTGTGTGTTTTGAGAGTTGACTCCTGCCCCCTCCCATGCTATCGCTTCATGTGAGTCAATATATTCAAATTTGAGTAAGTCAGGAGTAGACATGACTATGTAGTCACTGTATGTCTGAGGCAGCTGAGGAGAAGTAGCTTTGGAATTATGGCTACGTATAAGACATGTTCAGAAAGCGACATAGCACATCTCCATGGAAGCATAGATGATATGTTCATAGCTCTCAGATCCCTTGGAGCTTTGTTAAGAGTTTGTATTTTGTCCACCATCCACTCCTGTTAAAGTATCTTTTGCCAGTTTAGAAAACACAGTTCTTCATGCAGGCTCTTTTTGAAACTTTTCCCTCTACTCTTCCAGGTTCTGCAGGTGGGGTCCTTTGAACTAGACTAAGGGAAGATGGATTAATTATAGAACCAGGTTATTAATAGGTACAAGAAGCACCAAGGGAGGACTGACCAAATGGGCAGTAAGCATTGAAATTCTTGAGTATCATAATGAAAGAAGGGTAACTTATAGAGAGTGACCAAGAGGAAGGGAATGACTGCTTTTTACAAAAGCAGGTTATGGTATGGAGATAAATGAGAAAATAAATGAAGATAAGGTCGAGTTAGCATGACCTGCTGGAATCCTCTCTATTCCTCATGACTAAGGCATCAAGAATTGTCCTCTGGATTCAGCCCCCGTCTCTCCAGTAGAGAAAGGGAAGGAAGCTTTGGAAACTTGCACCTGATTTTAGACACATGTGTTGTGTCGGGGAGGGTGCTGTGCATGGAGCAGGGCACTTTTCTTGACCATTCCTTCTGTCGGTTGCCTTCAGGTGAAAATGGGCTCCACTCTAGACAGGTAGTTTTCAGGCACGACACCATTTTGTTCCTTCCCATGCCAATGTGGAATTATGTGTTTTCTGCTTATGCCACCATTTTAACATAAAATCCTGTGTGTGCTCTCTTTCTGACTGAAATTGTTGTCATCGGATTGCTTTAGTCATGTAAGCCAATAGCTATTAAACTAATTTCTTACAGTTCTGTCTCTGAATATTTTCATTCAAGTTAATGTAAGCATGTCACCAGAAACTTCAGATATGACGTTTATCTTCTAGTGGTTTTTGTTGTCTCAACATTTATAAATGGTTGAAATAAGTACTATGATAAATGAAATACTGATTGGGGAAATATCATACCATAAAACTGTAATTGTCATTGAATCTTTCCACTAATTATGTAACTCATAGTTTCTGTTGAAGGTCTGAGAATTTTAGAGACTAATTTGAGAAAAATGACAAAATTCATAGGAAGTCTTTAGTGCCACATTAATATTGATTGACACCAGAGGAGATGGCATTTTATGCACACCAAATTGTAATCTTTTAATTTTGTTTCTTATTAGGAGCCTTTCTCTGAAAATAACAAAAGACACTGATCAAGAGGCCCGGTGTCCCCATGTCAGCCGCATGCCCAACAGTCCTTCCACAGATTGGCCCCTGCAGGGCGTGGAGGAAAATGGAGGCATAGATTCTCTGCCATTCAGACTGATGCTCCAGGAGTGCACAGCAGTGAAGACACTGCTACTGAAGATGAAGAGAGTGCTGCAAGAGGTAGGGCTGCTCGGCAGTTAACACTTGTCCTTTCTAGTCTGCAACAGGTCTGCGGACCTGTTTATACCCTGCCCAGTCGCTAATTAATCTGGGGGCATTGAGCATAGGTCAGGTGTCCTCCTGAGCCTTAGCAGTCCTCATATACCAAATGAATAGCTTCCAGTTCTGCTGGTTTAAATAGATACTTAGAAGTTCACGCATAGATCCCCAGGTTCTATGAAAAGGAAGCTTAAGGACCAACCTTGTCTAATCTGTCAATTTAGGAGAAACAAGCGTCAGCTAGGCAATAATCCATCACTGTCTATAGGTGGAGAAGTCTGAGTTTTCTTAACCTTGACTTTACTGGGGACTTATCTATGTGGTAGTATAGAGGCAGGTTTTTAAAAGTGATTTTGCTCTGATCATAATCATCTCAGTATACCCAAGTTTGCAGGTGTTAATGAAATGTCTAGTGAATACATTTGCCCTCTGACAGCCCCTGGTTCTCACCTACTGGTTTTATGCTATCCTGTAACAGTGTCTCTACATCTTTCTCATTCATATTAATCAATTATATGGGGATATGTATACCTCAGAAACTGGAAAACACTGTATATTAAGGCATTCAACAAGTTCGTGCAGGTCAAATATATTTAAATTTTTACTAGTATGCCCCTTCATGGATGACTAAAACAATATATTGTTAACATGGCTGTTTTTCTGTGCATGAATGAATACGTTGGAATTTCTCCAGCTTCTGTATGATCTTGCAACATGCTCCTCTGTGAACATCAAAATCTTAAAATCTGTTATCTTAAAAGCTACTAATCTCAAAGTTTACAACATTTAACTCTTCCATGTTCTATGCATTGCTGGTCAAGGTTTTTAGTAAGAAATCAATACCTGTGAAAAGAGAGAGGAGGAAAGCGGAAGGTGTGTTCCCTACCATTCTGGCAGACTGAAGTTTATGACTCTGAGTACTTTCCACTGACTGTGGACTTTGAATGTGATCGCCACTGTGGACTTTTAACTTACTACTTTGAATTTACAAAGGCTGTTTTCTCCTCCTGTCTGGGTTCCTCATTAAGCAGAAATGAAAGAGAACTGATCCTTACAGGCGCTGCACTGTAAGCAGTAATTCCATGTTTGTGCTGTCGTCTCCCAGAGCACTGTGTAGGTGGTGCTGTGTGATCAACACAGGCTGCAGTGCTCAGAATGGACATCCTCATAGATACTTTTAAGAAATATCATCTACCATCTTGTTCTCTAAGACAGGGATTTTATTTTTAAATTGCAATTTCCATTTCACTACCAAATTTGAATATAATTTAGATTAATAAATTCTGTTTTAATTAGAAATTCAACTCTTGTACTGGGTTTTAAAATATTTTATGGAGGTCTTTCCTGTTAAGTTCCCACAGTATTTGAAATATGTGATCTTCCAAATTACCTTGTCTATGGAATTAATATTTCCTATACCATCTGAATATATATAGGAACAATATTTATTGGATTTATATATAATACTTTTAAAATGTTTATTTTTTGTTTCTGTTATCATTGCTATTTTATTTTATGTACATTTATGTATGTGTGCCAGAAGTGTGCACAGTGCCATCGGTGGTCAGAAAAAGGCATCATATCCCCTGAAGTCCAGTTCCTCAGAGAGAACAACAATCACTCATAACTGCTGAGTGGTCTCCCATCCCTACAATGTAATTCCTACTAAAATGTCTTACCCAGTATTTTATTTATTTTGAAGTGTTTTATTTCTAAATTACACTGAAAATATCAACTACATACTAAATCATGATAGCATATTCGTATTTTTTCTTTTAATTATTTTGTCATTAATAAAAGGTTGATCACATTCTATACTTTGCCAATTACTGATTCTTGCTCCTTTTAGCCACATAGTGAACTAAATCAGCTTTGTGAATCCCATTTGTTATGCTAGATTATAACATGACATTCTATTTTTATTGGTTATTTTATTTATTTACATTTCAAATGTTAACCCCTTTCCTGGTTTCCCATCCACAAATTCCCTATCTCATCCCTGTGCTCCCCAACCCACCAACGCATGCACTCCAGCTCCAGAACCCTAGCATGCCCCTATGCTGAGGCCATCCAGCCTCCACAGGACCAAGGGCCTCCCCTCCCATTGATACTGCATAAGGCAATCCTCTGCTACATATGCGGCTGGAGCCAGGGGTCCCTCTGTGTTTACTCTTGGGAGTTTTTGGGTCAGGTTGGTTGATGGTATTGTTCTTCTTATGGGATTGCAAACCCCTTCAGCTCTTTCAGTCCTTCCCCTAACTCCGCCATTGGATACCCAGTGATTAGTCTGATGGTTGGCTACAAGCATCCTCATCTGTATTGGTCAGGCTCTGGCAGACCCTCTCAGGACACAGCTATATCAGGCTCCTGTCAGCATGCACTTCTTGGCATCAGCAACAGTGTCTGGGTGAATGCAATTCTTAAAGTGAGTCCAGCAGTGAAATTAGCTACAACACTTTGCTGATGCAGATTTACCTCCTGGTGGGAGCAGCTATGTATGTAAGCAGTGGCTGTGGCTCTAGGCTAGAATCAGTTTCAAAATCCTCAGTGCTGAGTCCCAGCCTGCAGATGCTGAATGCTTTCCAACAGACTTTTCTGTGGGTCCTGGAATGGAGGCACTAGATAGGGTATTCTCGGAATGATATCACATTAAACACAGCTGACTCCTCCCTCCAACTGAGCACTCCTCCTGAACTCTGAGAATTCAGCCTGTATCTCCTTTTACTCAGTAGTCCCTCCCCTGAGAGATGTTCCAGTAGTCATATATGACCTTCTGACATGTACACTTCACACATACAGTCTAGCTTTCATATAAGAATTAAAAAAAATAAGTAGGTGATAAGCCACTCTTTTGTTACACATTGAGCATTTCCCTGTAGGTTACTAAATACACATCTTAGCATGTTACATGATTGATTCTGCAATTGCTAATTGCTCATCTCCAATGACGACATGCTAAGAGTCATGAATGAGTTGAGCTCCCCTTCTTGTCCTAGTGTCTGTTTAAACTGTAATGTACTTATTACTAAAATATATAAATGAAAGAAAATTACATACCACTCAACTTCTAGTCTAGTCAACCACTAAATTATTGTTCATGGACTAAATCTGGGAAATGTGAGTACCAATTGAAACGCAGATAGGATGAGTACTACAGACTCCCCTACCAAGCAGAGTTCAGTATGACTTTCTCAGCATATCAAATAGAGGCACATAGCAGCCATTACAGGGTTTAACTTGATCATGTCCCTTATACATGCTAAAGACTATAGATTGAACACCTAATCTTCTGAAGCTTTTCAAATCTTCCTATGGAAATGAAGCACTGGGATTCATTAACTGTTATTCTAAAATTTGTCTCCCAATTTCAATCCTGAAGATTAGAAGAAAAGCTTATAGACTTAGTGGAAGGAAACTTAAAGTTTGGTTTTCCCCATGAACCCTCACACCTTCCAAATATAGATGATGTTTGGTTTAAAAGCCATTATTTTACACTGAGAAGAAAAAAATACATACATTATAATGAAATTGCATCACTAAGGAGAAGAGTTTTTTAACATCTTGTATAACACTTTTATTACGTTGTCAGCTTGGTAAACCTAGGATTTCGGTAGTTGTGTTCTGTTGACATCTAAGCTTTGAATCCTGACCTTAAGTGAACAAAGAGAAACTGAACAGATCACATTCCTAAGTCTGGACTTTTTAAAAGTTCCCTTGCTCTTAAAAGGAGCTCAAAATTTTCTAAAGCATCAAATATAAACTATTTTATTAAAAGTGCTTAAGAAATTTAGGTATTTGACAATTCTATTTTGTATTTTACTTTCAAAAGTAGCCATAAAATAATTAACTCTAACAAGTTAAAAGTTTCTTTAAGCAGTGTTTTACTTGTATTCTATGAAAACACATAATTCAAAGGCAGAGTTTGTTTTATGTTCCCCTCATTTTTTCTGCTCTGTCCTAATCTCTGATATGGTTTTGTTGTTTATACTGTATGGCAATTGACCGTGAAGACAACTAGGAGGAAACATTAGATACCAATGAGAAACTGATACCTGGTAAGGTGACAGAGAGATGGACGTGGGTGCCTGGACCTCTTTGTCCTTTCTTATTAATGTGGCTGAATAAAATAAATCTTCATTTTCTGCTTTACATTGTCAGTTTGATTCTTTTAATTGTCGTATTAAGGGCAGGTGTACCAGAATCAAGTGTCAGACTTTCTCCAAAATAGAAGAAAAAATCCATATACTCATTTTTCTTTGTCACCAAATGGAAGTAAGAAAAAGCCGATGCCATTGAAAGGAGAAGGCTAGGACATGTTCCTGGAATAAAACTTCTCTAGAGGTCTCTGGAATTTTTCATTCTTTTCTGTCCATTTGAGGTCAAGTTTGTTATTGGATTTAGGGTGACACCCTGTGCCCAAAAAGAATGAGATTCCCTAGGAACTAACTAATGGGAGAAGAAAAGGCTGAGACTTTGTGGTCCACTAGAATATGACCTTGCCCTCTGCATAAAGATTTACAACTTGCCAGAGGTTCTTGCAGGGGAGGTGGAGCTGAGACAGTGATATGTGGGATGCCAAGCATTGGCTGAGCTGTTTAGTGATGCACATCTTCTGCCTTCTATTTGAACCTTAACCCTCATGTTGCAACCAGAAGGAAACTTGAGAAGTCCCTGGGTCCCTTTAACATGTTTTTTCAGTGGAGTCACATAGAATTACCTATTTTCGAGCCATTTTCCTCAATTAAACAGAAAAGGAAACCAAACAACAGAACAAACAAAATTAAATTACTGACAATAAAAAAATGACATTAAAAATGATGGTAAAACCATCCAGCCGAGACTCTGACTTCTTCAGTCCCACACCTTTTCAAACTTCATTTGGCAATTATGCAGTTTGATTATAATGCAAAGAATTGCGTGAACCAGGCAGCATTTAAACAAAACCATGTCAGTGTAAACTTATCAAGAGGAATATAGTCTGGCGAAGTAAGTCAAAACATCATGAAACTATTTACATTTAAAAATGAATATAATTCACGAAACTATCAAGTTGATAAAAATATTCAAGCTGTGGATCATTTCCTAATGATTTGTCGTATACTTCTGTTTTTGTTTTCTAGTTTAAGTTTTTATTTTATTTTTCTAAAACAACAAATGGCATACTTTTAAGGTTAATTTTCAGCATTACCTTCTTTGTGCCTCTATAAAACAAAAGAAAGTCTCCAGATAAGGAATAATTATAGTAAAATTGTGAAAAACCTTGGTGACCAGTCCTACAGCAAAGGTTAACTGAGGCTGAGGCTCTTCTAGCTCACTATGCAGCAGAAACAAGAGCAGCTCAATAGTCAGAGTAAGCACCAGCTTAGTGATCAGAAGTCTATTTCAGGCCTATCACTAAAAATAACATAGTTACGCTTTTTCTGCCATGCTTTTGGCTTTTGCTTTGTTTTACCTACACTTAAAAGTATTTAAAGAAATGTACAAGGTACTGTGACAGTTCTTTATGGAAAAAAACCCTAAAATAGTAGAATATCTATGTAATAAGCCTATGTAGATTTTCCTCTTGGCCCCAAATGCAAAGCAAGACTTTCTCATGCAATGCCAGGCAGTGCTTTTGAGCAGATAGGTCATTTCTGCATGTAGTTTCTTATTGCCCAGAGGCATTTTATGTTATAAGAGCTAAAAGTTTTAAGTTTAAGTTATTGTAAAATTATGGAGCATAGTTCATACTATGAGTACTAGAGAATTTATTATTACATTACAGATTTATATTAACATGAAGAAAGCGTACTGATAACAATGTTTCTTCCTTAAAAATGTAAAACAGTCAACATAAATCTAAAGAATAGGAAGAAATAATTGAAAAAAAAAGTGAAATAAAGTTTTGACAAACAGTACGCAGTTTGCAAAATCCAATGGTTTCATTAATGTTTTATAGAAAAAGAATTACTAATAAATGAAAACACAAAGAGAAACACACACACACACACACACACACACACACACACACACACACACACACACAGCAAAACTAGCTAAGGAAAACCAAGAAAGGAGGAGTCATTGCTACAGTTTGTACAGATGTGAGAATGGTAAGATTTTTAGGAACAGCAGGATATTAAAAATTAACCAATATTATTAAATATAAAATTTTATTATAAAAACCCAATAATAAAACTTAAATAGGAAATACAAATTTTTCAAAAATAATTTTAAGGTGATAAAAACTAAATCTGAATAGGATCAATTTTAAATTATTTAGAACAATAAATATCTTACAATATTTCTATCAAAAATAGCTCCCTATTGGTCATAGAAAAAGATTAGATGCTATATCAAGATGTCAGCCATGGATGAATAAAGGAAGGCTTGCGTGAGGCGTAGGATTGTCCTCCTAGTTCACTAAAATGTACCTGAGAACCAGCAACAGGCCAGTTTCTCACCATGTGTCTCCCTCATTGGGCCAGAGGATTTTTTGCCAACGTTCACTACCACAGTCAGCCACACAGCAACCAACAACACATATCTCTTGTATGCAAATGCGCTCCAGTCTTCATTCTGTTATAGCATAACAACTATAAATAACGTAAAGAATTATATAATATAAAGTATAAGCAATGGTTATCAATCTTCAAGCACAGCAACCAGGCAGTTTTCCACAATGAACTAATGTATAGGTTAGTACTTTCTTGATTAGCATCCAAAGCCTTTACATAATTCTCCATAGCTTTAATTCTTTCCTTTGTATTATTGATTCTGATCTGAGTTATCCCTTCTTATCATGTCCATATATCTACAGCTGGAGAGTGTTCCATTACACTTTTATTTTTTGAGAATTTCATATATGAATGCTAACTTTACTTCATGTCCCCCCTCCAACTCTTCCCACATCTTCTCCACTCCATCTCAGATTTTGTCCTCTTATTGTTTATTTATTGCTGTTATACACAAAACCTTATAAATGTAACCTATTTAGTTATGTTGCTTATCTTTATATGTGAGTAGGGCTAACCACTTGGTATTCAATAACTTCATAGGGGTTTCTTCTTTGAAGAATACTGATTCTCCTTTTCTTGGCTATTTTATTAAATATTTAATCTCAGTCAGGGGTTTCAAGGTAGAAATGCCTTTGATCATTCAGTTCCCAGATAAAAGTTATACAACTTTTATCTATTAAAATCTATTCTCCATCAATAACCCTGAGTTATGACAACATGTTTCATCTGGGTAGCTCTTAACTCCAATTGGCCAGCCCCTCGTGGTCATGTTTTCATGACCCACCTACCTCATGGTGTCTCCTCTCTTAACCTACTCTTTTCTCTCCCTCATGGTTTTCCTTTGATCCTAAGAACAGGAACTGAAGCTCCATCTACTACTTCTCCTCAGCTATAGGCTGTCAGCATTTTTATTTAATGAGCAGTTTTAAATTAGGGAACATGGTTACATATCATCATTTGATGTACATGCAGTTCTCTCATTCATAGGTCAACTATGCCTTGGTCTTGCGGGACAGTATTTAAAATGAAAAAGAAAATACATCAAAAGACCTAACCTCAACACTTGGCAGCCATTAATGCCCATAGCTCTCCATCTGGGGGTGGAGCCTTATGAGATTTTTCACACCCATGTGGACATGTTAATGGGTAGTGTTGTTTTTCCAGACTTATTTGGCCAACCATAATGTTATGATTTCATTGGAGCAGTAGCTCCCCTATTGATCTGGAAGCACAGTTTTTTTATTGGATTTTTAATTTATTTATATATCTAATGTTATCCCCTTTCCTGGTTTCCTCTTTACACATCCCCTATCCCATACCCCCTTACCCTGCATCTATGAGGGTGCTTACCCACCCATCCATTCTCGCTTTACCACCCTAGCATTTCTTTACACTGGGGCATCAAGCCTTTATAAGACCAATGGCGTCCCCTCACATTGATGCTAGATAAAGCCCCTTCAGCTCCCTCAGTCCTTCCCCTAACTCCTCCACTGGGGTCCCTGTGATCAGCCCAGTGTTTGACTTCTGGCATCTACATCTGTGTTGGTCAGGACTTGGCAGAGCCTCTCAGGAGACAGCAATATCAGGCTCCTGTCAGTAAGTACTTCTTGGTATCAGCAATAGTGTCTGGGCTTGGTATCTGCATGTGGGATGGATCCCCAGGTGGGGTTGTCTCTGAAAGGCCTTTCCGTCAGTCTCTGTTCCACACTTTGTCTCTGTATTTCCTTTAGACAGAAGCAATTCTAGGTTAAAAATTTGGAGATGAGTGGGTGGCCCCATTCCCCAACTATTGGCCTTGTCTAAACTCTAGATATGGTCTCAACAGACTCTCCCTCCTCTTTGTGGGCTATTTCAGCTAATGTCAACTCCTTGGAGTCCTGGGAGGCTCTTGCTTTCCTGGTATCTGGGAGTTTCCCTTTACTATCCCAAGTTCTCCATACCCCATTGCTACACACCTCTGTTGATTTCCTGATCCTCTGTACAGCTCCTCTATGTCCTCCCATACCTGATTCTACCCCTCTATTTCCCCTCCACTTCATCTCTTCTTCCTAGGTCCCCCACCACCCACTATTTCCCTCTATTTCCCTTGATTACTTTGTTCCCTCTTCTAAGGAGAACTGAAGCATCAACTCTTTGTTCTTCCTTCTTCTTGAGCCTCATGTGGTCTGTGGATTGTATCTTAGGTAATTCAAGCTTTTAGGCTAATATCCATTTATCAGTGAGTATGTAGCATGTGTGTTTTTTTGTGATTGGGTTACCTCATTCAGGATGATATTTTCTAGTCCCATGCATTTGCCTATGTATTTCATGAAGTCATTCTTTTAAATAGCTGAATAGTACTTCATTGTAAAATGTACCACATTTTCTGTATCCATTCTTCTGTTGAGGGACATCTGTATTCTGTCTAGCTTCTGGTTGTTATAAATATGGCTGCTATGAACACAGTGGAGCATGTGTCCTTGTTATATGTTGGAGCATCTTTTGGGTATATGCCCAGGAGTGGTATAGCTAGGTCCTTAGGAAGTACTATGTCCAATTTTCTGAAGAAGGACCAGACTGATTTCCACAGTGGTTCTACCAGCTTGAAATACAACCAGCAATGGAGGAATGTTCCTCCTTCTCCACATCCTCATCAGCATCTGCTCTTACCTGGGTTGTTGATATTTGCCATTCTGACTGATGTGAGGTGGAATCTCGTGGTCGTTTGATTTACATTTCCCTGATGACTAAAGATGTTGACATTAATTTAGGTGCTTCATGGCCATTTGAGTTTCATGAGTTGAGAATTCTTTTCAGCTCTGTTCCCCATTTTTAATAGGATTATTTGGTTCTCTGGAGTGATAACTTCTTGGGTTTTTTTATATATTGAATATTTTTCCTTTATCAGAAGTAGAATTTTTAAAGATATTTTCCTAATCTGTTAGTTGCAGTTTTGTCCTATTGATAGTGTCCTTTGCTTTACAGAAGCTTTGCAGTTTTATGAGATCCCATTTGTGGGGTGTTCTGTTCAGGAATTTTTCCCCACTGCCCATGTGTTTGAGGGTTTTCTCCCACTGTTTCTTCTATTAGGGGCTTCCTACAGGGATATAAGAATGGATCAATTTGCATTCTTCTACATGCTGACCTCCAGTTGAACCATCACCATTTGTTGAAAAAGCTGTCTTCTTTCCACTGAATGGTTTTAGCTCCTTTGTCAAAATCAAGTGACCATGGGTGTGTGGGTTCATTTCTGTGTCTTCAATTCTATTCCATTGATCTACCTGCCTGTCTCTGAACCAATATCATGCAGGTTGGTTTTTTTTTTTTTTTCACCATTGCTCTGTAATACAGCTTGAGGTCAGGAATGGTGATTCCCCTAGAAGTTCTTTTATTGTTAAGAATATTTTTCACCATTCTGGGTTTTGTTATTTCAAATGAATTTCAGAATTGCTCTTTCTAACTATATGAAGAATTAAGTTAGAATTTTAATGGGGATTGTACATTTAATCTGTAGATTGCTTTCAACAAGATCAGATAAACCATCTAAGCAGTCCCATAACCCTTAAATCAACAGAAGCAGTCATTAAAAGTCTCCCAACCAAAAAAGGACCAGATGGGCTTAATGCAGAATTCTATCAGACCTTCAAAGAAGACATAAAACCAATACTCTTCAAACTATTTCACAAAATAGAAACAGAAGCAACACTACCCAATTCATTCTATGCATCCACACTTATGCTGATATCAAAACCACACAAAGACCCAAGAATGAAAGAACACTTCAGAACAATTTTGCTTATGAAAATCAATTCAAAATACTAAATAAATTTCTCACAAAGCAAACCCAAGAACACATTAAAATGATCATCCATCATAATCAAGTAGGCTTCATCCCAGGTATGCAGGAATGGTTCGATACAAGGGAATCCATCAATATAATCCACCACATAAACAAACTCAAAGAAAAAAACCTCATGATCATTTCATTAGATGCGAAAAAGGCTTTTAACAAAATTTACCACCCCATTATTACAAAAGTCTTAGAAAGATCAGGAATTCAAGGCCCATTCCTCAACATAGTAAAAGCAATACACAGCATACCAGTAGCCAACATCAAACTAAATGAAGAGAAACTTGAAAAAAACCCACTAAAATCAGGAACTAGACAAGGCTGCCCACTCTCTACCTATTTATTCAATATAGTACTCGAAGTCCTAGGCAGAGCAATTAGACAACAAAAAAAAAAAAAGTCAAAGGGATATAGATTGGAAAGGAAGAAGTCAAAATATCACTATTTGTGGATGATAAGATAGTATACTCAAGTGATCCCAAGAATTCCAACAGAGAGCTCCTAAACCTGAATTTAAAAAAAAATCAGCAAAGTGGGTGTTATAAAATTAACTCAAACAAATCAGTAGCCTTTCTTTACTCAAAAAATAAATAGGCTAAGAAACAAATTAGGGAAATGACACCCTTCATAATATTCACTAATAATATCAAATATCTTGGGGTGACTCTTAACCAAACAAGTTAAAGATCTATCTGTATGACAAAAACTTCAAATTTCTGAAGAAAGAAGTCCAAGAAGAACTCAGAAGATGGAAAGACCTCCCATGTTCATGGATTGTCTGGAAGCACAGTTCTAAGTGTGCCAACACAAGTTTTTCATACCTTCTTGAGTAATGTTCCCTAAGGTTTATGTGTAGAAGTTGTGCTTTCCATGTGTCCACCAGGTCACTTGTTCTCTGAATTTTAAAGTTTTTTTTTTCTGTAATGAAATGCATCTGCCAAATGATGATCTTTCTTTGATAAGGGGTGATAGCTACAATTATCTTCATGTGTAAGGAGTAACTTTTCATTTCTTTAGGTAGAAGGCTGAGCTCCATTATGCTTTTTTCAGTGTTCCTTTTCTTCTTGAACTGCATGTTTTGTGTTTTTCTTTGCTTACCTTGCTCCTATTCACTATAGGTATGTGTAAGAGTTACCACTCATAATGACATGACACTCAACGCCTTGAAATTTCCTTTACCAATGCCATTAACCCAAACTCTTTAATTTAACCTAATGCAGATTTTTTGGACTAATTCATAAGCAGACACATTATTTTTGCCAAATATCACAAGAATGGTCTTTAGGTTACTTATCAATATTCTTCCACCTGAAACCTCTTAATCTGCAGCCCCACAATTAAATAATCCCCTGCATAGTCTCCCATGCTCCTTTGTGCTATGGCCCATTAAAACCTGCTAAAGTGCTTGACTGCTTTCCTAATCCAAAGACCCAATGTCTATGTTCTGCTACAAGCAACATGTTGATCACAATTATACCCCATGCCTGGTACCAAATAAGGTCTTTGTAACTATGAAGAGACACCATGACCATGGCAACTGTTATAAAATAAATAATTTAAAATGATCATATTGGGCCATTCTCATTCAAACCACTGTACTTATCTCCAGGATATTGATAACATTGTGAATCTTTCAAAATATCCTGTCATTCTGATCATTGTTGTGGTTCATAGGCATTACAGCTAGATTCAGCTATTGATTATCTTCCTTGGAAACTTGTATAGCTCCTTTCATTATTGTAAGCACATTCTTTACAGGTTGGGTCTATCTCTTTCTTCTAAATCCTCTGTCTTAATCGCTTTATGTCTTCAGCAATACGGTCTTACCTTCAATTTCTCGAAGGTAACTGGATGCCATAGCAATAATGTATATTACTTTGACGGGTCTCTTGGATTCCCTGATCAACAACTTGGAAGAAAATTCCCATTGCCTAGCACTAGGCTTTCTGTTAGATACTCTATGTCTTTGGAGGTATCTGCGTCACCACAAGTGCCATAACTTCATTTAAAAATATGTGTATCACCCTGTCCTCTTTCTCAGAGGAGGAGAGGGGAAAATGGGGGTTAGGGTGGAGAAGTTGTGTGAGAAAGGAACTGGAAGGAAATGGGGACTGACATTGGCATGCAAAGTGAATACATAAATTAATTAATGAAAAATATGTATTCAAACATATATAATTTTAAATAAACATAAAATGATATGATTCATTACAGTCTTTTCCAACATCCTTAGGGATATCTTCTCCTTTCCTCACTCATACCTCTCCCCTCAAGTGACTTTATGTCCCCTCAACCTTCTTTTACTATTTTTTCACAACACCTGGGTCCTACTATTCTCTTCTCTAGACCCTACTTCACCCCCACACATATACATAACACTACCCCACCCCCATACATACACATACAACATACCCATAACACACACACACATACACATGCACATGTGTGTCATGGTCCCTTTTTACATTCCTGATATCTGAGCTTACTCTGGATTAACTAGTCAGTCAGTCAGTTAACTAGTCACTTGCTCTTTTATTTGTATGTTTATTAAGTCGTGGCTTCCCTGGATACCAGTCCAGCAGCACAGGCTTTTGTCCATTAATTGACACTAAGTGTGTTTCTTTGCACAGAACATACTGCCACTTCAGATGGACTCAGCTATCTTTCTCTTTGGCCTTCTCTCTTTTTCTGGTCATATTTTTTTCAGTTCCAGAACTACTTCAGCTCTTAGAATAGTAAGAGGCAGCAACTGCATTATAATTGTCTTGGCAAACATCTTGCTCTAGTCTGCTTATTTGCAATGCTAATAGTATGCTGAGTGATGCTGCCTGATTTTCCCTTTTTTCCATAGTGACATTTTGGGACCTTTTTTTTTTTTTTTGAATACTACACATTCTATTGAAGTCTTCAGAATTATTACCTATCTTGCAGGTTGGCAAATGCACGACTGTACTTTCTAAAAAGCCTAGAAAATATATATTGGTATCCTCTCCCATTGAGTTTATGACTTTGGAAAGTTACTGGGAATCAATGGTTCTGGTTGAAAGGAAGATGTCTTTCATGTTCTAGAGATGAGTATCAAAAGTATCTTTCCATCTTACAATGTCTTTAGCCTGAATATGTAAATTCAAAAGTGGCCATAACTCACTAAAGTTGTTTGAATTGCCTGTTCCTCGTTTGGATTCAATCCATCAGGTGAAAGTCACACCCACAAGACTTTTCTAGGTGATCCCAGCTGTAGTCTAACAGATGCTTTCAGCTTTGAAAATCTTAATTGCTTTGTTGAGAGGTTCAATGGGGCATAACTCAAAATCTTAACAGAATACAGCTTTCATCAGAATGAGACTCTTGTTCTGCCACACCTCATCTTTCTGAATAGCCAGTGAATATTCTCATCCCTGTGACATATCAGAACTCACTGAATTATTTACATATAAGACAGCCTCACATGGATTGTCACCATGCAGTTGATGGTGTCACCTGTCAACATGATTATTTATAGAATATTCATTTTCCCCTTGGCAAACTGAAAATGAGCTATGACTTTTTCATACATATTAAGTTAGGGCAATGCTGCCCATTCTTTTAAAAACATTATTAATACTTACTTGACTACTCTGTTAAAAAACTAACAGCGTAAGAGTTTATTTATGTGGCCAATGTGTCATAAGCTCTACCTGACAACCTGTCATTTAGATAATGATCTCTTTGAGGTTCATTGAGGACTTGCAGGTTATTAATAGGGGGAGTCTCCTTATAAAAGGCCTCATTCTTTTTGAAGTTAGAAATCTTAATCTAGAAAACAGATAAAAGAAAGCATAATTCTGATTATTTTTCTACGTGAACAATTATATATATATTTTTCAAGTATTCTGTGAGAGCTTAAGGAAAGCAAAGAAACTTACTTCCCTGACTCTATCCCAGCTTTACTGATAACATTTTCTTTTTCTTTTTCTTTTTCGAAGAAGTTTATTAGAATGGTAAAATACAGATACATCATCAAAGATACATGAATATAAATTTTACACTGTAACTTAATAGCTACTACAGTTTGACTCAGGGTTGAAGAGTCTCTTATTATTTGTAATATTAATAATTATAGAGTCAGGTTGCTTGAATAATTTGCAAATATAATATGAGATGTACAGTGGAAATGAGGGTTGAGCACTATGAACATTAACTACTTCGATATCACATTTGTAACCAATTGTAAACTGATGGGCAACTTTTGTGATCTCATAAAGTTGAAATCTACCAGCTAATTCTCCTTAACAATGTGAAGACTGCACACATTAAATGACGCCAGTGTGAAAGTAGTCTTCACTATCTTGTCATAATCTTTACTACATTTGAAGGCAATGCTAGCTGAAACCATACTACCGGTATCGTTGCTGTAATCTGCTTTGATGGACTTGCTCTATTAAGGCACCTATTTTACCTCATAATTCTTGATAAGGGAACAACTACATCTCACTTGAGGTTCCTTTTCAGTTCAACAAAAAAAACAGGTTGGGACACATAAGAAATTATGGTGATTATCCAGGCTGTAACAGTTAGCTCAGAAAAAAAAGGGGGGGAGGATATAGGATACAGTTAGGACATCTATTGTACTTGCTGAATTATAATAGAGGTTACAGAAAGAGAATAAGCTAAAGTAATTCCGAATTTCACTGTTTTGGTACTGAGCAGAGGCCACTGCATTTTTCTGTACCTGAGGAGAGTATACAAGGAGAATCTGTGAGAGGCTGAAGGAAATGTAAGCCCTTATAAGGTTGCAGTATTTACTTATTTCATTGCAAGCACATGTGGCACATCTGGATCTGAATGTTTCCACATCTAGATTAAGATAGAAATATAGGTGAAGTATTCTTGACCATTTAGATCCTGCTTAAAGCTATGGATCAAAGAGTTTACACTTGAAGTGAAGATAGATTGCTTCAACATTTAATGATCAGAAAATCAGGAAAGACCAGAGCAGTGTCTGTCAGAAAGAAAGTCAAAGTGAAAAATGCTGCTGAGAATTAGGAAAAGGTGAGCAAGGGCTAGGTTTCAGAGTTAGCTCCTCAATTTAATCCCAACTTCAGACTTCAGAACATCAATATTAACCTACAGGAAGAACTAATTTGTAAGCAAAAACCTGGTTTACAATTAATAATCAATCCTTCTTGCTCCTCAATGTTTGTCTTATTCCTTTACAAGGAACTGCTCCATGAGTTTGGAGGATGTGAAATTCCTCATCTCACCAGGTTCATGTGGAAATGGATGGTGTCTCTATAATCCTGGCACTTGTGAGATTCTGAGGCAGAAGGATTGCGAGTCTGAGGGAGCCTGGGCCACATACTAAAATCTTATCTCAACAACAGCAATGATAAATATTCTGTGGACTTCTATGTTTATTTTAAAGTACAGGACTTTTTAATCTTATAAGGATACAATAAATTATATTATGGCAACTAACATTTTATGTAGCATGTCCTCTGCCACACACAGTTGGCAGGGTGAGAATGACAGTGTAGAGGTAATGAGGGTTTGTGCCCAAGACAACAAGTGTGTACACAAAAACAAGTGTGCACACAAATCTTGATATTTCATATTCACAATTCATTTCTTATACTTCTTTAAAAATCACAGTGTAAATATGAATGTTTTTGTTATGTGTAAAAAGTATACACAATTTTTTTAATTGTCTGTGCTTTGAGAGGCCCCTCTGTACCAGACCTGTTATTTCAGTCCACTGGCCCATCCTGTGAAAGCTGCAGGGCTGTTGTCAGCACTTTTCAGACAGGGTGTCTTTGAGATTCATACAGTGTCTAAGGCAAATGGAGTATGGTGCTGTTGAGGACCCTCTTCCTGTCACCTGCTGTTTACATTTGCATTGCTAAGAGCCACCTTCCTTCTACCTAACTGGTATAGTAACCCTCTAGGCTGTAATCACATACCCTAGTTATTCGAATAACCAAAAGTAGTGTTGCTATGCGTGTCAGGATTCCTGCTTTCTTCACAAACCCTCCATCAATGCTTCCCTGGTAAAACAACCCTTCACTTTCATGTAATTCTAGTATCAAACATTTCAAGCTGCAGCATAGCATATGTACAGCAGGTGGCATCCAAGTGTCTAGGAAGCTTCCCTATGGAGGGCTCCTCCTGTTGGGGAGGGAGGGAGAGCTCCAGGGCTATTAAGTAAATAGTGCTAGAGAAGGGTTTTATCCTCCGAGATGTTTTTGTTTGTTAGCTTGATTTTTTTTGGTTTTGTTTTTACTGATATCCTGGGCTTGTGCGTGTGTGTGTGTGTGTGTGTGTGTGTGTGTGTGTGTGTGTGTGTGTGTGTGTGTGTGTGTTGGGTGGGGGCATGTTGTTGTTAGTGATGGTGGTGGTTGTTTGGTTGTTTTTTTAACATCAGAAAGAAGCCATATTTATCTACAGTGAAATGTCTTTTTCTAATTGTCATGCTCAGGAAAATGGTTTTACAAGTTAGATCATATGCAACCACTAAGGAGGTACATTGATGTGTTGAGAGATGAGAATCTGGTAACATGCTTACATAGAAGAAAGCTAACAATAACTAGCATTTTAACCTCAGCGAAAATAAAAATCAGAGGGCATCAAATTCAAAATATATTGGATTACTATTTCAGAAATTATATACTTAAATATCTTATTTTCAGTGACTTTTTAAAAGTTAAATAAGCATAATTACATAATTACTGATATACTAGAAATGAGTTTTGTTTCTTTCATTAGATGGTCTTCTGGATCAAATTCAGGAAGTCTCTAAAGAGAAAAAGCAATTATGAAAGAATCACTATACTTATAGGAAAAATTAGTTTAAAAAGCCATGAACATATACTCTATATTATGGATCAGAAGACATCTTCAAGTCTAGTTTGATAATATTTTTGGCTTTTCTTGTGATAGCATCTGTATTTCTCCGATCCACCTAAGTCGTGCTAGACAGAAATCATATTACATAAATGATCAAGTGTTGCTGTTGCCCATGAAACATTATTTAAAAGGGCAGACAGTTGTTTAACTTTCGGATCTGCTGGGGGCCAGTTACTCTACACTCCCGTGGAGTAGAGCAGCAGTGAAAGACTTTCTAGATGAGGAAGCTGAAGGCATTTGCAACCCATTGGAAGAACAACAATATTAACCAACCAGAGCTCCCAGGGACTAAACCACCAACCAAAGAGTACACATGGAGGGACCCATGATCCAGCCGCATACGTAGCAGAGGATGACCTTGTTAGACATCAATTCGGGGAGAGGCCCTTAATCCAGGGAAGGCTGGATGCCCCAGTGTAGGGAAATGACAGACCAGGGATGCAAGAGTGGGTGAGTGGGGGGGGGAGTACCCTTATAGAAACAGGGGGAGGGAGGAGGGATAGGTTTGTTTCCAGAGGGGAAACCAGGAAAGGGATAACATTTGAAATGCAAAAACATAAAATATTCTATTAAAAAATACCCAGCACATAGAGTCTAAACCTTCTATGCTTACTTCGAAGTCTCTGTTCTGTCATTAGTTGAGTGGCCAAAGTGATATATCACCTTACTCAGGTTTGCTGTGAATATTAAATGAACAAACATAGTTAAACTTTATGAAATATAATTAGATACAGTCAAAGCTCAGTGTAGAACACTTTTTCTTTTTTTTTCTTCCCATTCTGCGCCACAACTTACAGTGATTGAAAGGGATGCATATTACAGACAGAATGTTTGTGGTGGAACATATACCCTGGGATGCTATTAGATTGAGTGGAAGGAGACATTTCAGCTAGTTTAGGGTAGAGCCCAGGACAGTTTTGCACTGCTTGGTCTAACAAGCCAAGAATTTTATTCTGCCTACTCACTATGCTTCCTCCATCAATGACACATAATTAACCATTACAGTTTACTTGAGAATAAATTCAGGAGAACGGATTTACTACAAAATAAGATAGAATCAGATCCTACATCTACATCAACTTCAGGACAGATTTCTAATGTCTTTGGTGCACCTTGAAGTCTCATATGTAAGAAGGTTTTATTGTTTTTCTTTATTCCTTTGTTTCCCAAATATAAATGTTATTATAAAGTTAAGTCATTTGTATCAAGCAATGAAAACACCCAAATATTAATTATTCTTTCTCCTTCATCATTCCACCTTAAAGATCCTGCTGAATTGAATTCTATCCCAGTTGCCTGGATTGGCAGCATTTTATGAACCCAGCTTCCACCGGTGCTGGTCCTGGGCTTTGGCTCTCTTGATCCCTTCAATTCTAAGGCACCACAGGATCATGTGGAATATCAGAAAGGCTTTCTTGCTTGTTCTCAGAGTCCCTCAGTACTGTTCGTCATCCCTCTCCAGCCTCAAATCAAATGAGGTATTAAGGTTGATTTGTGTAGCTGTTAGTGCTAAAGCAGCTGATCCAAGTGCATTATTTGTATTTATGTTTTTAAGTCATTCCTATCATGCTGTCTTTGTGAGCAATCCTGTGGCGTAAGACTCTTATGGCATAAGATTCTTAACCTCTAGTTGCAGCTGAGATTTTGTTAGTCTTTATCTTCTGAACAATTATTCTTCCTTCAATATTCATAATTGATAGTTGCCAGGTGGAATTTATTTAAATTAATAGTGTTTTATCTATAATATTTTTCTCACTGAGGACATTTAAAAGCACACAATCAGCATTTTAACCACGGGGCCACCCTTTTTGTTTACTATGTGTCTTTGAGACACATTATTTAATAATGTCTGTGTTTAACTGGTTGGTATTGTATATATGTCTATAATGTCTATAAAATAAATGTCTATACAAGCTATACTTCTGCCTCTGGAAAACTCCAAAAAGGCTTTTAAAAAAAACTAATTTTGCTAAAAATATCAGATCATAACATCCTGAATCATATAACTGGACCACATAAAAAGCTGTAGTGGATTTTAGGGAGAAATTTCTGCCAACATTAGCTTGAGACTATTGGAAAATAGTGAATGGAAATGATACCACATATGTGGAGGGTGTGTGTGTGTGTGTGTGTGTGTGTGTGTGTGTGTGTGTACATGCATGTGCATTCATGAACGTGGGTTCAGGGTGCATATGACTGCCTTTATGGTATTGCTGATTCAGTTTGTAGCACTGATTGGGCTGGAGGATGTGAAGTATTTTTAAAAAAAAGAAACACAAGGAAGAACAAAGGCCTGGGTGGTAGCAGTCCTTCCTTCACTGCCAATCTGTCTCCTCAATTTTGACCCCATTGAAGTATTCTCCAGACCTTGCAAAAATTAGCGTGTACCTTCATCAGGCTCTGGTTTCATCCGGCCCTGCCTTCATCAGGCCCTGCATCTGAGTTCCCGAGCTCAGAATCTGGCCAAGCTCTCACCTGCTCTTCACTGCATTTAGTTAACTTGCAGCCCTGTCTGCTGCATCACTGTTCTGTTAGTTCTGAGGTGATGTCTCCTTCTTGGCTGTAACAGCTTTTTATTGCCCTATGCACTCTGACATTGGTCTTAGTCTTGGGATATCTTTTTACTGGCTGAAACAAGCAGAAATCTTTTTTTTTTTTTTTTTTTTTTTTTTTTTTTTTACCAAACAGAACAAAATTCATCTGGGATTTACTCTAAATTCCATAAAGCATCCCTTTAGACACCACCAACAAGGCCAGACTTTCTGGTGCTTCCTAAACAGTTCTTCTAACTAGGAAGCAAACATTCAAATCTACTTCAGTTCCCTCTGATTGCTCTATGTACTCTGTCAGTCCTGAAGACAGTGAATCATGTGCAGCTGGGGCAGAATTACATACAGCTGGGAGGTATTGGGACTTGTGGCTGGAGTCTCAACTGAAGGTTGAAGGGATTTCTGTGTTCCCTTTTTCTGTGAGGGACATCCTGCAGTATGAGGATCTATATCTTTGTGTAGTTTAAGTGCTCTGACTAAAATGACATTAACTATTGTGTTTAGAGGACAGTGTTCTTCAAATAATATAATTTTCAAAATTATATTGGTATTCTTTAATTTGCATGTAATATTTATTTTAAAATAATATTGATCGTAAGTTTATGAAGGGATATATTTTAAGAAACCTAAAATTAATTTAATTCATACCAAGTTAGAGCAAGATAAAATTATCTTAATTTAAGACATTGTACTAAGAACTGAAACTAGTCAATCAGCCTAAAAAGGCAGCATTTTATTTATGGTAGATAGTATTGTCTTTAAATTGAAGTTGTTATTTCAACCTGTGTTTAGAATACAACCATTAAAAGGCAGACAAAGCAAAACCTGCTTAAAATATAGTATTTTTGTGAGTTTATAATGGTGATTCTCTTTTCTCAGACATTTGGTTTCCATTCAGAACCTCGCTGAGCTTTATGCATTTTAAAGTTCAGTCTTAAACTACACCGAGCTTGATTTTATAGACCATTTGCTGTAGTTACACAATTCAGTTTAGGCATAGAGTTGCAATTTTCTATTCAGTTTATCAACAAATTTTCTATGAAACTACAAAATGTATGAGTGAATCAAAAAAGGAAAGAAGGAAGCAGGGTAGAGGAACAAACGGAGATTGAAAGAAAGGAGATGGAGGAAAGGAGGGAGGGAGAGAGAAAGGGAGGGAGGGAGGGAGGAGGGAGGGAGGGAGGGGAGAAAGGAGGGAGGGAGGGAGGGAGGGAGGGAGGGAGGGAGGAGGGAGGAGGGAAGCAGGAAACATACACTCAGGGAGCGAGGGAAAGGAAAAGATGGAGGAAAAAAGGAGAGGGTTCGGTGAGAAGGAAGAAGAGTCCTAGTCATGGAAGGAAGAAAGGACTTGCTTTAGAGAACTAAATGTATTCCAGGTTTTTATTAAGGAAATTAAAGGCTAAAAAGAGAACTCAGCTAGCAAATTACAACACGAGGATCTGGGTTTGATCCCAGAATGCATGTAACAAAGACTGGCACAGTGCACATATTAGGTATTAATGGCAAACTGTGGATGTTCAAACAGAAAGATCTCTAGAGAGAGCCAAATCTAGGATATCCAGGCTGAGAGTCAGGGTCAAAACACAAGGTGGCCAGTGCTGGAGGTACAGTGCCTGAGGTGGTCCTCTAGATTCTTCAAGCACATGCACATATTACACAGAAACACACACATGCAGACACACACACACACACACACACACACACACACAAAGTTAATTTGGAGAGCATAATATAAAAGGCAGATGATAAGAAAATCTCTTGCTGTGAAATAACTTGTATTGCCCTCAAAGGCATGTGTGTTTTAAATCTTAATTCTCTAGTGTGACTACAATTAAGCTATAAATGAGGTTCCTATACTATTGGTGTGTTTTTAAGGAGAGAGAAAAATACAGGACACAATTAGGAAGCAGCCATCTGTCAAGTTGAGCATTTCATAGAATGCTGCTAGGCCTTCCTTTGAGATGTCCTCCTGCATAAACTCAAGAGAGGCATGGCCATTGTTAGTCCTGTTCTGGCTGCTTGAACTCCCTTTCCATGCCTCCCCCACTTCTTCTACCATTTCCTCCTACTCCCCTCCCCTCCTTACTCTCCTCTCCCCACCTTTCTCTTCCCCACCTCCTCTCAATCATGTAGAGACAGAAGAGGCAGCTGTCTACAAAGCAGGAAAAGAGTCCTCATCAGGCACAGCTAATTCTGGTCTCTCGAATTGTGAGAAATGTGTCTGCCTAGGACTCTGTTATCTGCTTAATCTGCCAGTACATAGTCTATCATGGTAAAGTTCTTCCAAATAGCTAAAATAGGTCCCTGCTTTGAACTGAATGGCATCATGCTCCTCAACCTCCACTCACAGCCCTTCCTGGTGAGTTATCCGATTCTGTCTCTAGTTGGTGTCTATGTTCTGCACTGGTCTATATTCCCTTTTCATTATTCTGCAGATAGGCAATGCTGACTTCTTACTGCACATTTCTGTGGATTTGCTTCTTTGAGGAAAGTCTTGCCTCTTCTTCATACTTGCTTTATTTTCTCAATTTTCACCTGTTTGGTAAAACGTCTTTGATGTTCTAATTGTCTGCATCTACTCATCAATATGGCTTAAATACAGTTTAACTTCTCAGACTGCTGAGTAAATTCCAGCTGAGGACATTGATTTATGTCTACATCCCAAGCACTTGGGTTGATGGTAGGTAGAAGAATGCTGACTAACAATTCTTAAGTGTATGACGAAAGCAGAAAAACCTTGTTGAGAAAAGAAAACAAATTTATAGTCTCTACAAATATCCTAAATTCATTTTCATAATTTTAGCCAATTTGGTTTTGGATCTTGCAGAAGGTACTATATTCTGTCATTTCTGAATTGTACTTCATTGCAATTTGTTTTAAGACTACAAAAATATAAAGGTTTAAAATCACTAATTAGCAATGAGAAATAAATTTAACACAAACACACACACACACACACACACACACACACACACACACACACACACACACTGTCCGACCAGCACAAATTGACAAATTGTGAGCTAAGTCTCATAAACTTTTGGGTGTTTGATTTGTGACAGAGATAGTGTCTAATGAGAATGACACAACTACTCCTTTTATGGAGACACAGCTCAAATTGTAAAATGCATGTAGACATTTGGATGGGGGATGTTTTCTGGGGTACAATTCTTCATTTCAATTCTGGACTATTTTTCAGAGAAGTGTATAAAGTAAACATTCCAGATTTTAGTATCCCACTGTAAGGCAATAGGCATACATGAAATATGAATTTTGTCAACTAAGCGTATTTTAGGTGTTCTTGTAAGAAAAAGGGAGCTTGCTGAGCTGTTGTGATGTGTTTCACTATTGCAAACATTCCCCTGTCCTCACGTCCACATTAGTGTGTTGTGATCCTCACAAGCCCACAATGAAATCTATTTACAATTTAGAATATTCAAAGACTCATCAGCACTCTCCCAGTGAAAGTGTGTGAAGTGACTCACTATTACCTGATCCGCTGACACGCATTAAAAATTTCTGACATGAATTTCTTCACAGAGGACCTATTTTCACTCTGGGATGCATCTCTTTGTGAATAATAAAGAAGTAGATGTTATACTCTTAAAGGGACAGCATGTTGCACACTGATGAAGATGAAGGTGGAAAGGCTTTGTCTTATTAAGACTTATCAATAAGTCTCTAGCTGTATTCCTGTTCTCCTGTATATGAGGACAGCCGTCTGTCCAGCTGCTGTCATGTGTTCCTCAGAATGCACAAGGAAGTGGAAGGAGATGGCTAAGGGTTGTTTGTTTACTTGTTTGTTTGCTTTATCTCTAGATTGGTGTCCTTTCTTTTGCCACATGTTTTTGTGCGAAACAGCAAATTAAGTATTTTAATAGTTTTCTTTAATTAGAATTTAATTATATTATTACTTCTTCCCTTAGTCTCCATATTTCCATGTCTTTTCAGAAGCTCTCAAATCTTTGGCCTCGTTTTCTTCTATTGTTTTTGTCACATATATACATATTGGAGTATGTCTATTCATGTAATATAGATATACACATATAAATACAGCCTGCTAAGTCTATTTCATGGAGCTTGTACACATGCATGACTTCAGGCTGACCACTAGGTATTACATAGTCAGGTAGGGGGCTCTTTGCTAAGCAGTGATAATTTGTCCACTCTCAGCAGTTATGAGTTGCTTTCAGTTCTTTGTCTATGTGTGAGGCTGTTTGAATTTCCCCTAGGTATTCATATACTGTGGTGATTTGAATGAGAATGCACCCTATAATTTCATATATTCGAATGTTTATTCACCAGGAAGTGAGACATTCGAAAGGATTAAAAGGATTATAAAGTGTGGCTTTATTGGAGGAAGCATATCACTGGGGTTGGACTTTGAGGTTTCAAAAACCCATGCTAGTGCAGTGTCTGTCTCCCTTTGTCTACAATCAGAAAATAGGATATAGAACCTGCAGCTACTACTGTAGTGCCTGCCTATATGCTACCATGCTCCCGCCCATGATGAGAATAGACAAACCTCTCATACTGTAGCCAACCCTCAGTTAAATGCTTTCTTCCCTAAGAATTGTCTTGGTCGTGCTGTCTCTTCACAGCAATAGAACAGTTGAGTACATAGCTACTTATCTTTACCCTTTGCCTCATTTTTTCTCCCTGCTTTTTCATATTTTCTCTCCCCTCTTTCTGGTCTTCTTAACCCATCCCCCAGTAGTATTTCCTTTTGTCATTTATGACATATATGTTCTATTTTTCCTCTTAAATTTAAATCACATATGAGAAAACACGTTGTGTGTCTCTTTCTGAGTCTGGCTTACTTCACTGTCTACTTCCTTCCATTTCATGCAAATCTCATAATTTATTTTTTTTACTGATGACTAAAATTGCATTGTACCTCTGCATCACGTTGTTTTTAATCTTTGAATTTTGACAGACATCTAGGCTGATTCCATATCATGACAACTGTAAATAGTGGAGTAGTCAATATGTATATACAGTGTAAATTATTTTGATGACCTCTATTTCATGTTTAATTTATATAGAGGAAAAGATATTCTCTTGTGTGACACTCTTTATATTCAAAGTCTTCGTGGGTTTTGTTGTTGTTGTTGTTGTTTGATAAAGTCGATAACTCAAATCTCTTCAAATGCCTAAATTCAAAATGGATTACATCTCTAAAAACTCCATGTGCTGTAGAAGAATGCAGATCGATCTATGCTTATCACCCTGTACAAAGCTTAAGTCCAAGTGGATCAAGGACCTCCACATCAAACCAGACACACTCAAACTAATAGAAGAAAAACTGGGAAGCATCTGGAACACATAGGCACTGGAAAAAATTTCCTGAACAAAACACCAATGGCTTATGCTCTAAGATCAAGAATCGACAAATGGGATCTCATAAAACTGCAAAGCTTCTGTAAGGCAAAGGACACTGTGGTTAGGACAAAATGGCAGCAACAGATTGGGAAAAGATCTTTACCAATCCTACAACAGATAGAGGCCTTATATCCAAAATATACAAAGAACTCAAAAGTTAGACAAGAGGGAGACAAATAACCCTATTAAAAATTCAGAGCTAAACAAAGAATTCTGAGGAATGCCGAATGGCTGAGAAACACCTAAAGAAATGTTCAACATCTTTAGTCATGAGGGAAATGCAAATCAAAACAACCCTGAGATTTCACCTCACACCAGTGAGAATGCTACAAAGATCAAAAACTCAGGTGACAGCAAATGCTGGCAGGATGTGGAGAAAGAGGAACACTCTCCTCCATTGTTGGTGGGATTGCAGACTGGTACAACCATTCTGGAAATCAGTCTGGAGGTTCCTCAGAAAATTGGACATTGAACTGCCTGAGGATCCAGCTATACCTCTCCTGGGCATATACCCAAAAGATGCCCCAACATATAAAAAAGACACGTGCTCCACTATGTTCATCGCAGCCTTATTTATAATAGCCAGAAGCTGGAAAGAACCCAGATGCCCTTCAACAGAGGAATGGATACAGAAAATGTGGTACATCTACACAATGGAATATTACTCAGCTATCAAAAACAACGACTTTATGAAATTCGTAGGCAAATGGTTGGAACTGGAAAATATCATCCTGAGTGAGCTAAACCAATCACAGAAAGACATACATGGTATGCACTCATTGATAAGTGGCTATTAGCCCAAATGCTTGAATTACCCTAGATGCCTAGAACAAATGAAACTCAAGACGGATGATCAAAATGTGAATGCTTCACTCCTTCTTTAAAAGGGGAACAAGAATACCCTTGGCAGGGAAGAGAGAGGCAAAGATTAAAACAGAGACTGAAGGGACACCCATTCAGAGCCTGCCCCACATGTGGCCCATATATATACAGCCACCCAATTAGATAAGATGGATGAAGCAAAGAAGTGCAGAAGTGTAGATCGCTCCTGAGAGACACAGCCAGAATAAAAAAAATGCCAGCAGCAAACCACTGAACTGAGAACAGGACCCCGTGGAAGGAATCAGAGAATGAACTGAAGAGCTTGAAGGGGCTTGAGACCCCATATGTACAACAATGCCAAGCAACCAGAGCTTCCAGGGACTAAGCCTACCTAAAGACTATACATGGACTGACCCTGGACTCTGACCTCATAGGTAGCAATGAATATCCTAGTAAGAGCACCAGTGGAAGGGGGAAGCCCTGGGTCCTGCTAAAGACTGAACCCCCAGTGAACTAGACAGTTGGGGGGAGGGCGGCAATAGGGGGAGGGTGGGGAGGGGAACACCCATAAGGAAGGGGAGGGGGGAGGGGGATGTTTGCCCGGAAACCGGGTAAGGGAATAACACTCGAAATGTATATAAGAAATATTCAAGTTAATAAAAAAAAAAAGAGATTGCAAAAAAAAAAAAAAAAAACTCCATGTGCTGTATGTTTCTGATAGAGGCAAGTTTAAACTATAGTTATACATATAATACTGGTTGACTTTACCCTTTATCATAGATACATTTCTTTCCTTCTGTATTGAACACACTGATGAGTATGCTTCTTCTAATATCAATGTTGCCATTGTAGTTTCTATGGTCAATATCTGTATCGTATCTATTTGCAGAAATTATTGGTGGTGCTTCTAGATTTTCATGTCTTATGTGTTTTAGTAAATATAGTTTTACTTTAGTCTTGGAATCTGGATTTAAAATTATCTGAGAAAAATGCTGAGGAAATTGCTCATTTGATGTGCAACTATGAGGACTTTAGTTTAAAACCTTAGCACATATGAAAATGCCAGGTATGACTATACATGTCTGTAACCCCAGAATGGTACAGCAGATGAATCTTGAAAGCTCACTAACCATCCAGCCTAACCAACACAGTGACTTCTATCTTAAGGAAGACCAACTCAGGGGAACAAGGCAAAAAGTGACAAAGTCAGCGACCTGATTGTTGTAAGTCTCTGCCTTTCAAAGGGCACGCACTCAAATCCACATATGCATACTCACCAAACATGAAGCCATCAATGAGTTAGTTAATAATTTAATTAGATTTAAGTAGAATACATATTTTGTTTATATTTAGTATAAGTAGTGGGATATTTGAAATGAAATATACAACTTCTGTTTCTTTCTTTCATCTCATTTTTTCTATATTCCACTTTACATCATTTCTTTATTTCTCAATGTTTTGACTTAAAATAGATTAAATCAACAATTTTTAAAAGATAATTTAGTAAATATAAAAGAGGTCATACATATGTAGTTAGGCCATAGAACATCTAATTTAAATGACATATGTATTTAATTCATGACGTTTCACATTAAACCAGTTATGTTAACATACATTTATCAGCCTTGACTCTGTACTGAACTTTTCATATTCTGTATGGCCATGTTTCTCCTTTGGATAATTATTCAAATGCCAAAGAACTTTTTAATACATTATTTGTATTTTTCTGGCAGTGATAGTGATGAATTCCTTCTGCCTTTTTTGATTTATTTTTCCCTAAAATATTTTTTATTTTCATTTAAAATATTTTATTAGATATGGAATTTGGTAATTGCAATTGTTTTTTTTGTTTGTTTTAGTGCTTTAATCTTCTGCTTTGTGTTTAATGAGAATTTTATTGCTTTTTGGAAGCTAATGTGTTTGGGGCTCTTTTAACTTTCTTTTTAATTGGCTTTTAATAACTTGATTACCTTTGTAAAGAATTTTGTTCATTTGTTCTTGAAATACAAGTCAGTGGCTGTTATTTGGGAGGAGATAAATAACACCAAAGACTTTTAAAATGCCATATGGCAACCTACTCCTGTAGGAATTTTCTAAAATATATGCGTATATAAAAGCATTTTAAATTGAGTTACTCTATAATGGGGGAACAATGCCTTTCTAAGACAGTATTGGTATAAAATAAAAAGCCCAATGCTGGATGAGGGACCATACCATAAAGCAAACTGCCTCTCCTACCTCAAACATCCATGTTTCCCTCCAAATATTTTCATTTCAGTCACATTTCACCCCATGAATCATTTCTTCTTCTATATAAATTGTACTGGTAAACCCACAATTTAGATTTTGGCAGGTAAATACTTATATACTTAGGTCTGCTTTATTTTTGCACAATAGTTTAAATAATCTGTTAAAGTGTTCCGTCTTGTCCTAAAATTTCTTAATCATACTAATTATAATCATGTTAATTATATCATAACTGTAACTGTGTTTTCTCTGTCTCTGTTTTAGCTGCCTTTTTGTTTGATATACTTGGTTTTATCTATGCTGAAATTGCAGTGATTAAATGAAGTCTCACTTGCAACTTGAAGGTCTGAGTTTATTAAATGCTGGTGCTTAAGATTTAAGCATTTTAGAGGAATTTGAAGATGGAAATTTTTCTTGTGGAGCCTGGGAAACAGTTGGAAGGAAACCAAAGACTCTCTCTAGACACCACCCCCTGGAACCCCTAAATCTCAAAGCACCCTCTACACCAAGAGTACTGAGTACACATCTACCTAGGATATCACAAGCATAGGCTTCTGCTCAAAATTGCAGGCTTTACTTTTGAATTGACAAGTGACCTCAAGGAGAAAAATGGTACCCGATGTTCCATTTTCCTTTCTCATGATTCTTTTCCGTGAATTTTGAAAAATACCTTGGTAGTTTTGTTAAAGATAAGCATAATATAGAAATGTGGGTTTAACTGTAGTGTAAGGTGGTGGTGAGAGACCTTAGAGTGCTACATGATAGCCAAGGAACCACACTGTGGGCTGGAGAAGGGAGGATGCAAAACTTCACCATTCCCGGGAAGACACATGTCCTCCTCAGGGTCACTCTTGATTAGTGTTGTTGAAAAGTATGAATATCCATAACACTGAAGTCAATTCTTCTTTCTTAGAATACCATAAATTTAATAGCTCAAGACTAAAAAGCATGTTAACTGAACACGCTAAGGGATTTTCAGAGGGCTACCTTGTTGAGTAAAGGCCTTTCTCAAGTCCTGCTGTTAAAAACAAAACATTTGCCCTATTTAGTCTCCTACATCACAGCTCGTTAAATGCTCCTTTTGAAATGTTTGTGTGCAGTAATGGAGGATTTTGGCTGATAAAAAAAAAAACATTCTGCAGTGAATAGTATTTAGTTACATTAGACTTATGTTTCTATCAATTATCATATCTCATTCATGAAAGAAAAGATATTGCAAATAATTAATATGTAAGACATAGTTTTACTCACATTTCTTTCTGCCTGCTGCCCAAGTAAGTTTTAGGTCAAGCATTGATATAGTATCATTGTATCTAAGAATCTTCTAGATCAAAATCTAGAACCATGTTTCCTTTGGTATTTCTAGTATTAATTTCACAACTTGGAATATACTATGGCAATAAAACCATATTCTAATGCCTTAAAATGTATTTATTCAGAAACTTTCCCTAAATGTAAAGATTGTGTCACATTTTCTATGCTCAGACAGATCACTATATTGAGTTGACTTTCTGTTTCTTTGTTGTCTGGGAAGACAAGAAGTATTCTATCCTTTTTTCTATAGGAGACTTTGATGAGGTAAAGATATTTTGTCATTTGAAGCTGAGAGAAAAGAGAAGATGTTGCCCTTGAGTCCTCACATAGAGAGGCTCTATATATGTTTTCCCTGTAATTCTTAGGCAGTGTGACATTACTGAAGGCAGAATTCCTTCCTTGGGAGGCCTGACTGCAGTTCTAACCACCCTGGACAAGTTTCACTGGATTTAGCGGTTTCTGAAAAGTCACATATCTGTGAAAATCAGTGATCTGAGAGCAAGTTGAGCCAGCTGGATGATCGGCAGACCAAAGCCTATGTCTTCCATATGGCTGTGGTAGCTAGTACGGTGAGGATGACATTTAGTGGGGCACAGGAGTTGTGCTGAGGGTCTCCGAGTACAATTTCAGAGGTGTAGTAGCATTAAGAGGTTGCTGAGAGTTTCAGACACCGATGGACAACGAAGCATCCTGATATCAAAAACACTGGAGTGCTAATGGCTAGCTAAACAGTTTCTGAAACTGAGGGTGGAGTCTCACAGAAGCTGAGACTGTGACCAATAGACTGATATCAGGAAGGCAAGAGATGGCTGGGAACTGACAGAGATGGAGGGTGAGCGGATAAGAAGAGTCTAAAGTAGTAGCCGAGACAAGGAGGATGGAAAGACCTGATCAATAAAAGAGTTCGAAAGATTTGCCAGGGGTTAAAAACCACAGAGTCCTGCATACAGCTTAGGGCCTGCCACCATAACCCCTAAGGATTGGCACTACGGACTTTGGAGCAGTAAGCTTCTACTTTGGGCGCTTAGAACAACGAGCCTCCATTTTGGAAGTTTAAAGCTGCAAGCCTCACTTTTCTTAGACATAGCCTCAAGATTCTGGTTTAGAAGCCAAGCTTGGGAATCTGGAGACGCAGCTGCCCACGGCCTACCAACAATTTGCAAAGTAGTTACAAACCCATCCTTCTAAAATTGAACAAGTCATTCTAGTTTATTCTATCTTCCTGGACCTTATAAGTTAAGCTATAAAGTAAAAATACAGATGCCTGTGACTGTGCCACATTTATTTGTGAAGATTGAATAAGTGTGTTTTATTATCGCTAACATTATTAATATTCACTACTTTAATTTTTACCTAATTGTGTGATATTCAAGTGTTAAAGAAGATAAAAGGCAAATTATTAGTCTTGAAAGGAAAGAAATATGCTAAGGTACAATTGTGTTTATCTTCTTATTTCAATTGTAATATATATTACATATATAATAAATCATTATATATTACACACACATACACTCACACACACATATATAATATATATATATATATATATTATATATATATGGGGAACTGTGTCAACATAGTTGAGAGGAAATGAAGTTATAGTTTATGTAATTTTGGCAGATCTAAGGATGCCAATGATAGTAATGTATACTTTTCTGAAGGGTTATTTTTCTGTAATAAAAGGCACCATGATCATCCAAAAGTAATACTCTTGAGAAACGTATTTGTCACTAAAAACAAAGGAGGTCAAATGATTTTCCTGGATGTTGTAGTCACAATAAATATCTACTGTCACCCAGAGTGAAGCAGAAGAAATCTACTGTCACTTCTGTTATTGGAAAACTGTCTGTCTCTTTCTTAGCTCCCTCCTCCAAGCACCCTTCAGTGGGGAATTACCCTAGACAACTCAATTTGCAGAAGAGCCAAAGGATTTTAAGGCAAAGAGCTGTCTCTAAGAATGTCATCCTATTGTTATTTAGTTCAAATTGGGGACTGACTGCTTGAAACCACTTACAATCTCATTTCTGTGCTCGGTGATCTGAATACCACAATTCAGTCTGATTTATTATTTTTGATGAAAATATTTCCAAGTCATCAGGGCATTATATTAACTTTGTAAAAAAAAATGAATGTTTTTACAAGGATGTCGAATGATCTCTTATAAGATATCAGAGATTGAAAATATCTTCAGGCACATTCTGTATAAAAAAGCAAAATTCAAAAACTAAAAGATTTTTTAAAAACACTGCTTTCATGTGTGAGGTGCTTGTTTGGTAATTTGTTTTGAGTTCAACTCCCTTGCAGTATAACAAGCTAGTTAGGACTATTTCATCAGTGTGATTTGATGGGACTGAGGTTTATAAGTAATATGTTTGAGATATAGGAATGACTACTTTAATAAACATGAAACTTATTCAGGTTGGCTTTTGCCTAAGGATATTAATAAGAATCTTGAAGTTAGTTTTATAGAAATAACATTGTACTATGTTAAAAAAAACAGTAGTTTTATAGATTTAACTGTCATATTTGTAAAAAAAGATATAGCTCATTGTAAAAATGCAAAACAGGATGGATATTATAAAAGTCTAGATGTCTAGAAATGTGAAGGTCAGAACTCTGTTGTATTGCAACTAGGACATGGAAGTGTGGGTTGAGAAAAAGTAAAATATGGGATATATAATTTTAATCTATCAAAATCCAATAACCAATATTTTACCAGCAAGTACCTGTTGGAACTCAGTCCATGAATGGAGCCGTGTGCTTAGAATATTGAGAGCTTGTGTGAAAACTGCAAGAGAATAAGACAAGAGCCATGTGACCTCTTTTTCTCCAAAACATGGTTTATTCTTGGAATGTGCTTTCCTGCCCCTTCTCAGTGCATTCTCAGAGTTAGTTTACTTCTTTATCTAACTATCCAGATGATGGTTCCTTCTTTTAGTGAAAATAGATTCTTTTCTCATACAATATATCCTGAGAAACAATGTATTACAGCTCCCCCATCTCTACTCTTTTCAGTCCCTCCCTCTCTTCCCCTCCATCTTTCTGACTATCAAAGCAATATTTTAAGAAATAACAACAAAACATGGCAAAATAAAATAGAATAAGATGAAGCAAAATTTATCATATTAAAGTTGAACATGGCAATCCAACATGAAGAAAAAAGTCCTAAGAGCAGGGAAAAGAGTCAGAGACCACTTGCCCTCACAGTGAGGAGTGTTTAAAATTACCAAGCTAATAGGGATAATACATAGACAGAGGATTTGGTGGACATGCATTTGGGTCCCGTGTACTCTGCTTTACGCTTACTCACCTCAAGGCACAGTGCACTCTTATGCACCGAGCTTTCTTGATTCAGAAAGATGATGTTTCCAAGCACGAGCTGTCCTGGAGGCCGTAGAAGACCTGAAACCATGTGCACAGCCTTGCCCTTGTGATTATATCCAACTTGAACTCGAGTGACCTTACCTAACAAGCAGACACAGAACAGCATCAGAATATAAATTGTTTGATGCCTTGAATACAGTTGGTTATTGCATGAGCCATTGGTTTGCCTTGAATTTTTTTTGGAGGGGTTGGTGGGTTAGGATCCTCTCTCCCAGGTTCACATCACCAAGTAGAGAAGTAACAGAACCCAAACAGAGACTACTGGAAGTGTCTAAAATATAACAAGTGGTTTCCATTCTTTGTTTATTTGCCTTTCTCCCTTCCCCTTCTCACCCCATTTCTCTCTTCTCTCTCTCTCCCATTCTGTCTTTCTTATATCTTCCCTTTAACATGTGGTCTTAGGAAAGAAAAAGCTCTAAACAGATGTGTATATGTGGATATGTGTGTATGTCTATGGTGACAAGTAGCATGATATTACTCTCTGGCACTGACTACACATATCATCTCTAATGAAAATTCTTGGATCTGGATAGATGGCTTAGTGGTTAAGAGTGCTGGCTGCTCTTCCAGAGGTCCAGGGTTTGATACCAAGCATGTACATGACAGTTCACTTCCAGTGGAGAAGTCACGTTTCAACAGATCCGATACCTTCTTCTGACTGCTACAGGTACTGTACTTACACAGTGCCCAGAAATACATGCAGACAAACCACTTATTGCACATTTTTTTCAAAAAGGAAGGAAAGAAAGAAATTCTCTGGTTGATATTTGGAATAAACATTATATAGTTTGCTAAAGAAATTTGAGTGTCTGCTAACTGTCCTGATGCATTTTGGGAGAAGGAAGCACCATTTAGAGAAATATAGGGCTACAATTCAGACTGGGACCACTTTTCCTGTGTAAGATTGGAGACATTGGGTATATATTGCTATGAAAGAAACTTGGCACTTCCAGGACTTTCTTCCCTTCTCTCTCTCTCTCTCTCTCTCTCTCTCTCTCTCTCTCTCTCTCTCTCTCTCTCTTTCTGGTGTATTATGCGCACACATGCGTGTGAGTGTTTTTGTGTGTGTGTGTGTGTGTGTGTGTGTGTGTGTGTGTGTGTGTGTGTGTGTAGAGGATATAGGTTGCTACCGTGTCTTCTTTGATCACTCTCCACTATGTGTATTGTGCAGAGTCTCACTTAAATCTAAAATGTGGTGAACCTAAGATCTCATCATCTGATTACACTGGGGATCCTTTCTCTCTGATACACATTCAACAAAATTACAGGGGAGGGATAATATCTGGCCCTGACAGAATTTATGTGGGTTTTAAGAGGCATACTCTGGCTTTCACTTTGGTGATACAAAACCCTGTATGGACTGAGACATCTCCACAGCCCTCTAATTTGCTCTGTTAAGTGATTTAGTCACAGTTTCAGTTAGTTGGTTAGAAGCTCTGGAATTCTTTTTTTTTCTTTCACTTTGTCTAAATATTATGAGATTGTTTACCCAAGGTATGCATACAAGGCAAGATAGAGCTGTATGTCAGTAACAGACTAGTGCACGACCTCAGTAACACTAATCAAATCTGATCTTTCATGGGTCTTTATAATTTTATAAGCAGCATGCAAATGAATCTAGAACTCAGTGAACCTAGAGTGTAGGTTACCTGATTGCCCTGGAGATCCCTTCACTCTTTGCAATGTATATTTCCACCAAACCCTGTAGGGACCTCACCTGCTGATACTACTGTTTGGAATGCAGCTCATTTCATTGGCCATCCAGTGTATGGAAGAGCAGAAATGGGCTCATACCCTCAGCCGAGATGTATCTCAGGACACTGTATCCCTATTACCAAGCCAAAAGACAAGCTAGCATCATCTCAGGTTGATGTCTTTACAGAACAGGGATTTGGGGATCAGTAGACTACCCACCAAGACCCATTGCTTTTCTTCTTCACATATTCAACAATTTATATACATTCCTGGAATTTAGTGACTACACAGATGTTAATATAGAGTCTGGTTTTATGGACTCATAAATACTTCTACATTTGTAGCAAAGTTTAATTATAAAAATTTGGAAGCACTTTGGCTCTTTGGCTCTTTTACTATAGTTAGGTAACAAAATGTACTATCTTGTGTTAGATTTGAATATGAAATCATCATGAATGGCCATATTTTCTGATGACAGTAACATTTCTCTAAGTTAATCCCTATGTTAAATCTATAATACTGATTATTATTACACCATAGTATTCTCTGACTAGTTGCTAAATATCCTCATTTCGAAAAATGAAACTTTAAGCACAAATTAAAAACTTCTGCAATAAAAACGACTTTAAAATAGATAAGCTACTTAAATTGCTTTGAGGACAATCCCTTTTTATTAACCTGAAACTTCTTTTTTGCTATAATGATTATGCTTTCATTTTTAAAATGGTTTAGAGAAAATAGCAGACTCATTTGAATCAAGATAAAAGTTATATACCACCAAAATGCAAAATTAGGGACTTACTATGATTAATAAAAAAAATGTGTTTCAAATAGTGGATTAACAAGGGACCATGTCTTAGGGTTTCTGTTGCTGTGATAAGTTGTCATGACCAAAAGCAAGAAGGATTTCACTTACACTGCCAGGTACCAGTCCATTTCTGAGGTAAATAAGTATAGAAATAGAAGCAGAGTAGGAAGCTGGAGGAAGGAACTGATGCAGAGGCCACAGAGTAGTGCTGTCTTCAGGCTTGCTCGTTATGGCTTGCTCAGTCTGCTTTCTTATAGCATCCAGGCGCAACAGCTCAAATGAGTTGCCTTATGCAGTATGCTAGACAATCTTACATCAGTTATTAGTAAAGAACAGAACCATGTAGATTGCCTACAGGCCAGTCTGATGGGGGCATTTATTCAGTTAAGATTCCCTTTTCCCTTATTTAGGTTTGAGTCAAGTTAACAAAAATCAACCAGCATGGGTTTTCTATCTTTTATTTACCTGAAATTGACATGTGAACCATATCCTCTTGACAGGAACAAGAATGAAATAATCACTGCTGTTTTCTTTCAATCTTTTCCTTTAACTTGTTTCAAAGTCTTCTGAGGTTAACAACCATCAAAGAAAGATGTTTTCTCAGAGACTCCAGTGTATTGTTTTGTTTTATTTGCTCTTAAGGGAATACTTGAAGTTTGATTGATTTCCTTAGTACTTTAAATTAGCAATTTCACATCATTTTTCAAACTTCACTTCATTTTAAAATAATATACCATTATCAAGGAATTTTCTGTATTCTGGAAAAGAATAACGAGCAAGGAAATCAGAGAGACTGAAGTTTCGAATACGATGCCTGTCACTTCTTTGAAGTGTTGCGGTGATACTCTATCACTGTGGATGTGAATAAGAAAGGGAAGGAGCAGCCATGCCACAGTCTGAATGATGTGCTGTGTACGAACATCCTTGATCAAAGAGACTGGTACATTATTCCTACATTCAGTCTACCACAACTCCTCAACTGGCAAAATTCAACCAGATTCTTTGGTAGGATATAACAGAAATGGTCTCCAGCCCAGTTCTTGACAATGTCTTTGTTCCCATCTGAGCCCTTAGCAGTTGGCTGGACTGTCCCTGTTTCTCTTAGCATCCTTATTTATTTGTCTTCAATAATTTATGTTTTATTCTCTTTGCATTACTATCATAGCCTTCTCCCTAGGGGGAGCCCCCTTGGGTACCACCCCACCCTGGAACATCTCATCCCGGCAGGAATAGGTTTATCCTCTACCACTGAGGCCCAACTAGACAGTCAGGTAGAAGAAGGCAGGGGGAAAGAAACAGAGACAGCCCCCACTCCACTTGTTAGGGGACCCAGATGAATACTAAGCTGCACATGTGCTGCAAATATGTAGGGGGCCTAGGTCCAGTCCCTGCATGCCTTCTGCTTGGTGGCCCATTCTCCTAGAGCCCCTGTGCATCCAAATTAGTTGGTCTTCTTGTAGTGTCCTTGTTCCTTCTGTCTTGCTCAGTTCCATTCTCATCTTCCACAAGACTTCTCGAGCTCTGTTTGGCCCAGTTGCTTCTGTCTTGCTGGAGGAGGTCTTGCAGGAGACAGTTAATGCTAAGTTCCTGTTTGCAAGCATAGCAGAGTATCATTAATGGTGTCAGGGGTTAGTCCTCTCACATGGGATGGGTCTCAATTTGGGGCAGACAATGGTTGGATGTTTCCTCAGTCTCTGCTCAATCTTCATCCCTGTACATCTTATAGGCAAGACAAATTTTGAGTTGAAGGTTTTGTGGGTGGATTGAAGTCCTTATCCCTCCATGGGGCATCCTGGTTGGCTACAGGAGGTGGCCCCTTCAGTCTCGATATCCCCCTTTATTAGAAACCTCAAATAGACCATCAACATGATCCATTATATAAACAAACTGAAAGAACAAAACCACATGATCATTTCATTAGATGCTGAGAAAGAATTTGACAAAATTCAACACCCCTTCGTGATAAAAGTCCTGGAAAGAATAGGAATTCAAGGCCCATACCTGAATGTAGTAAAAGCCATATACAGCAAACCAGTTGCTAACATTAAAACTAAATGGAGAGAAACTGAAGCAATCCCACTAAAATCAGGGACTAGACAAGGCTGCCCATCTCTCCCTACTTATTCAATATAGTTCTTGAAGTTCTAGCCAGAGCAATCAGACAACAAAAGGAGGTCAAGGATACAGATCGAAAGAAGAAGTCAAAATATCACTATTTGCAGATGACATGATAGTATATTTAAATGATCCCAAAAGTTCCACCAGAGAACTACTAAAGCTGATAAACAACTTCAGCAAAGTGGCTGTGTATAAAATTAACTCAAATAAATCAGTAGCCTTCCTCTACACAAAAGAGAAACAAGCCGAGAAAGAAATTAGGGAAACAACACCCTTCATAATAGACCCAAATAGTATTAAGTACCTCGGTGTGACTTTAACCAAGCAAGTAAAAGATTTGTATAATAAGAACTTCAAGACACTGAAGAAAGAAATTGAAGAAGACCTCAGAAGATGAAAAGATCTCCATTGGGGGATTAATATAGTAAAAATGGCCATTTTACCAAAAGGATCTACAGATTCAATGCAATCCCCATCAAAATACCAATCCAATTCTTCAAAGAGTTAGACAGAACAATTTGTAAAATTCATCTGAATAACAAAAAACCCAGGATAGCTAAAACTATCCTCAACAAAAAGGACTTCAGGGGGAATCACTATCCCTGAACTCAAGCAGTATTACAGAGCAATAGTGATAAAACTGCATGGTATTGGTACAGAGACAGACAGATAGACCAATGGAACAGAATTGAAGACCCAGACCACACACCTATGGGCACTTATTTTTGACAAAGGAGCCAAAACCATCCAATGGAAAAAAGATAGCATTTTCAGCAAATGGTGCTGGTTCAACTGGAGGTCAACATGTAGAAGAATGCAGATCGATCCATGCTTATCACCCTGTACAAAGCTTAAGTCCAAGTGAATCAAGGACCCACATCAAACCAGATACACTCAAACTAATAGAAGAAAACTAGGACAGCATCTTGAACACATGGGCACTGGAAAAATTTCCTGAACAAAACACCAATGGCTTATGCCTAAGATCAAGAATCCATAAATGGGATCTCATAAAACTGCAAAGCTTCTGTAAGGCAAAGGACACTGTGGTTAGGACAATGGCAACCAACAGATTGGGAAAAGATTTACCAATCCTGTTGAGGAATGCTCTAATGGCTGAGAAACACCAAAGAAAAATGTTCAACATCTTTAGTCATGAGGGAAATGCAACCAAAACAACTCCTGAGATTTCACCTCACACCAGTGAGAATGGCTAAGATCAAAAACTCAGGTGACAGCAATGTTGTGAGGATGGAGAAAGAGGAACACTTCTCCATTGTTGGTGGGACTGCAGACTGGTACAACCATTCTGGAAATCAGTCTGGAGGTTCCTCAGAAAATTGGACATTGAACTGCCTGAGGATCCAGCTATACCTCTCTTGGGCATATACCCAAAAGATGCCCCAATATATAAAAAAGACACGTGCTCCACTAAGTTCATCACAGCCTTATTTATAATAGCCAGAAGCTGGAAAGAACCCAGATGCCCTTCAACAGAGGAATGGATACAGAAAATGTGGTACATCTACACAATGGAATATTACTCAGTTATCAAAAACAATGACTTTATGAAATTCGTAGGCAAATGGTCAGAACTGGAAAATATCATCCTGAGTGAGCTAACCCAATCACAGAAAACACACATGGTATGCACTCATTGATAAGTGGCTATTAGCCCAAATGCTTGAATTACCCTAGATGCCTAGAACAAATGAAACTCAAGACGGATGATCAAAATGTGAATGTTTCACTACCCTTCTTTAAAAGGGGGAATAAGTTTGGCAGGGAAGAGAGAGGCAAAGATTAAAACAGAGACTGAAGGAACACCATTCAGAGCCTGCCCCACATGTGGCCCATATATATACAGCCACCCAATTAGACAAGATGGATGAAGCAAAGAAGGCAGACCGACAGGAGCCGGATGTAGATCGCCTCCTGAGAGACACAGCCAGAATACAGCAAATACAGAGGCTTAATGCCAGCAGCAAACCACTGAACTGAGAATAGGACCCCTGCTGAAGGAATTCAGAGAAAGAACTGAAGAGCTTGAAGGGGCTTTATATGTACAACAATGCCAAGCAACCAGAGCTTCCAGGACTAAGCCACTACCTAAAGACTATACATGGACTGACCCTGGACTCTGACCTCATAGGTAGCAATGAATATCCTAGTAAGAGCACCAGTGGAAGGGGAAGCCCTGGGTCCCTAAGACTGAACCCCAGTGAACTAGACAGGCAATGGGGGAGGTTGGGGAAACAGCCATAAAGAAGGGAGGGGGAGGGGGATGTTTGCCCGAAACTGGGAAAGGAATAACACTCAAATGTATATAAGAAATACTCAAGTTAATAATAATAATAATAATAATAATAATAATAATAATAATAATAAAAACCTCAAATAGGGTCATGTCACACCTATATACTCGCTGTGTCCACCTCTGTCCTAGGCCTCCAGCTACTGCCAGAGATACCCCACACAAACACACACAGATTTCCATTCTCCCAGCTCCTCCCCATGCTCGCCTCCACTCTAACCCAGTCCCCTCTCTCTATCCATCTATGATGACTAGTTTCCCCTTCTGTGTGAGACTCATGCATCCTCCCTTGGAACCTCATAATTACCCTATTTCTTTGGGTCTGTGGATTGTGACACAATTATCCTACATTCTATGGACTCAGAAAAATGGCTCATTAAACTCTGATGCAGTAGTCTTGGGGCTTTTGTAATCCACAGCTACAAACTTTTTCATATTCCTCCTAAAAAAAAATAACTGTGATATATAAGAACTGTGTCGTCAGATTTACCATGGCAGCAATCATTTCTCAGAATCAGTTTTCTGTATTATTTACATTTCCTGTTTGTGTGATTTAAAAAAGGAAAAATAGCTATAGCATCTCGAGGGCGGAAATGTTTACTTATTGCCTAATAATTTGAGGGTCCGTCAGACATGTTAGAGAAGTCATGCAGTAGGACCTGGATGAAGATGAACACATTCCATCTACAGTAAAGATACAGAGAAGGATGGATCCCATTGGGCAGTTTCCTTTCTCGTTTTTATTATGCTAACAGCCACTTATCCTTGCTGTAGGCCTAACAGACAAGCGCAGAGACTAATCTAATTTAGATAATCCCATTGCCCACAGGCATGCTCAGGGACTTGTCTACTGGAAATTAGATGATTTGGGGTCTTTTCAAGTTGACCCTTGGTGTTAACTATCACACTGGGGAATTCCCCATCATTTCCCCAAAGGGATCCAAACAGGTTTAGTAAACACTGAGCTTTGAGGTATGGGTCCACTTGCCTCAGGATTATAGTTTCTTCTGTTTTCAAATCTGATACATTGCAAAACATGCCTAAGGTTAAACCTTTTCCATCTGGTAACAAAAAATACCAAGCAAACCACTTTATATCTAATGGAAATTATGTCATGTAACTGAATCTAGGGGTGTCTCCATGACAGTACTTCAAGATCCTTTACAACTTTAATGCTTTTAAACATGGTCTTTTCTTCAAGGCTGATCATAATGTAGTTTCCACTCCAAGTCAAAGTGCTCAGTACTGATGGAAGATGAAGTGCACTGATTCCTACTTGTCTACAACTCGTTCAGACATTTAGTCACCAAAGTACTTCATAATTCTCTCCTTGATGTCCACTGTCTCTAATTTATGGTTCTTTGGAACACAGGTTTTCAATTCAACAGGTTACAAACAATAAGCTATTACCCCAGACTTCAAGGAAATACTTTACTGGGTAATAAGAACTAGAAGGCTTTTTGTTTGTTTGTTTGTTTGTTTAGAAATATATGGGCTTAAGGCCTCATATAATCATGTGGCATTTCCAAAGCAAACTACCAGTGCTAAAGTGGCTATTGAGTTTTCTTCAAAAACAGATAATTTGATATTCATAGTGGTCAACTGTGGCAGGGATTAGTACAGCTCCAGCTGCCAACCACAGCTAGGAGTCCTTTATAGAGACCACCCATTTTGACTACCCATGTTTTCTTGGCTTCTATATAGAAAGGAACTTCAGGATAAGCCAATATGAAATAGAGTTGGGGTATGTTAAAGACAAAAGCAGCTGGCTGGGCAGGGAACAAAGCATATCTTTGAGTACAGGTTGACTTTTCCAATTGTTGCCATTCTTGTCAGGGTGGCTCTGTAAGCTTCACCACTCAGGACAGTTTATAACAAAATGTGAAGTGGAAGAATTTTCTGTCATAAAAGATGAATTTTTAAAAATGGGAGATTGGTAATAGGGACTGGACGCTACAGCTCATTTGGGCCCCAAATAAGCACAGTTGACTTACTGTTTATTGTTTGAGGTGTGTTAGGAAAACGCTGTCTCTGGAGGCCATTTTAGCTTTCTCAGTTTTGTCTGAAGCTTTCTGACTGTCAGGAGAAATTGCAAGCTGGGTTCCATGATAAAGAATCCCTTCCTCTTTTATCCCTGTAATTCTCGATGCCATTTTATTCTGTTTCAATAAACATTTCTTCAACTGACAGAAATACACAGGTTACTAATGTGGAGGCTCGGGTATTAAGGAGCAGTAGCAAGCAGTCTATTTCCTCAACTGTAGAATCAGTCTGAAGTCATGTATGTGTTAAGAATGTCTGTAGTCCTCATTAGACATGGACACAGGGATTGAGCCAGTCATTACTGGAGAGTGTCTTCGGAGCACCCTGTGATATTCAGTTCATGTTCTCTGTATCTCAACCAAAGAACCAATGAAACAATTGTTAGCAGAGAATCGGAGTAGCCCTCTGGGAGTTCTCAGTCTCCTTCATAAGGTAATTCAGAAGCAGACTAAGACGGAATCCCAAGGACGCTTTTATTGGAGTTTCAGAGAAGAAAACTACAATGCAGGCAAACTGTAAATCTCAGCACTTCCTGGGAGAAGGAAGATGGAGGAGAGAGTCCTGCCTTTTGTGCTGGGCAGCAAAGGAGATTTATCACATCTAGAGAGGGACTATAGTCTTCAGAGAAAACAGTGGGAGTGCATCAAATGTCAGGGCAAACATGCTTAGGATTTTTGACTCATAGGCAAGGAAAAGATAGAAGAGGGAAAGAAAAAGTTATGATTTAAGCAATAACGAAGCAATGAGTAAAGGCTTAACAGGAAGATCTACCAGGAACTGCCTACTT
Source organism: Rattus rattus (assembly GCF_011064425.1). Lineage (NCBI taxonomy): Eukaryota > Metazoa > Chordata > Mammalia > Rodentia > Muridae > Rattus > Rattus rattus. Next base: position 81,013,755 of record NC_046159.1, on the reverse strand, counting down.
CCTGGATGGAATGGCTCCCAGGATGGTTAAGTACCTGATCTCATTAGGGGGATTATTAAATGTAGCATCTAGGGAAAACAAAACATTACAAGTCAATATTTCAGGTAAACAAAGTTCCTAGTTCCTATGTTGAATGATAATTATTGTGACTTATATGTCTCTCCTGTTCATCTGTTTTTGCTATATGCAAAATATTTACATATTGATGCAAATACATGAAAGACAAATCGATATAGATGGTACATTCGTAGAAAAAATATATACCTTAGACAAGCAAATATTTCTATAAAATTCCCTCTTAATATCAATGGTGCTTTCAGAATCTGAGGGAGTCAAAATTGAGTTGTTATCTGAAAATATATTCCTATTTCTGTCCAAAACTGCTGCTAAAATTGTTTGGAACCATAATGTGCATAAGTATAAAGCAAACCCGAGCACTGGTGTTTTAGTAAAAGTCTTATGCAGGCCAAGTGAACTCTGAAAGACATGCACATTGACTTAGCCATTTAGAAATGCATGTTCTCTTATTTTGTACCGAATTTTGTTTTTAAGGAGTTGCAATATCTTAATTATTGGAACTTCAGAAAACATATGTTTAAACTTAAAGGTTCATTCTCTCTTGATATTACACACTTAAATAAATTCAAAAGAAAAAAAACAAAATACAATGTGAAGAACAGCGAAGCAAGATTCATGCTCTGGGCATGACTGAACAAAGTAACTGCAGTTTTGAGTGACTCAGTTCTGTCGATATGGTCAGTAAATGGGACAGGATTAAAGAACTAAAACTTCTCATGTATCAAGTTGCATTCTATACACTTGCCCAATGTATGAATTGAATGTAGATGAGTATTTTAAGAAGTTCATCAATCCATGTATAACTGAATTACAATTTTTAACATTTAATGTAGATATTATGTTATTTCCTATAGTTCCTACTCTATCACAAATAGGCCTTGGTACTAGACCCTCAAAAAAGTCATACTGCCCAGATCCAAGGAGTGCATCTGTTATATTCCTAACGAGTAGACCCTGAACATAAGAAATAGGTACGAGTGTTTCAAAACGTATTGTTTCTGAGAGCAAGCAGGGAAAATATTGCACAAGAAGGAACAGAAAGGTGAGAGACTCAGGATTCCAGTGATGAAGAATTCTCTCTGAAAGTTCCGGAAAGCCTGATGCAGGGAGAGCTCTGGCATCTAAGTTACACATCAGGATTTATTGGAACTGTACAGAGATGCTCCAGGCTCAAACCGGTGTTGGCCAGACTGAGAAGCGATGGAGAAACAGACATGCAACCCTATGGCCCAGGATTACCCAGCATAGTCATGGGAGGAAGCTGTAATTTCCCATCCATTCCCTGAAATATTGCATTCTAGGGGGTTTAGCCTATGTATGCAGATAAAACAACAATGAATATAAAAAAAAGGTAAAGAGATTTTTAAAAATGAATCCCGTGTTCTGAAATGAAGTGTTAAGACTTAAAGCCTTCCTGCTCAGATCCTCTTGAAGGATGAGTGATTTGAAAGGATAAGGCAAATGAAGGCATTCATTCCCAAGTTGCTTTTATCATGCTGTTATATCACAGCATTAGAAATTCTAAAACACACTAAAGCCTAAAATGTGCTATGTCAAATTTCACTTTGCATTCTTTCTAAGTATGAACAGAAATCAAGTACTTAAGAATATTCCAGAATTATGTATTCATATTGCCTATATGTCATTATATTGCCCCCAAATCTTAAATTATTCCACGGTAACACGATTCTTTGTATATCCGGATTCTTCCAACACAAATTGCAAACAAGATTTCTTTACCTTTTCTATCTACTATATGTAGAGATAAAGAGGTCTTTGCCTAGTATTTAGCCTATGTAGCTATTGAATATCATCTGTGAGTCCACGAGGAGAAGCAAGTATCCATGGTGGCTACGATGAGCCCACTTCACCCATCCAGAATGCAGTGCATTCTCTACTATAGTTCCTTATGCTCCAATTCAAAATCTATTTATGTTGGATCTAAACAAAAACTACTTTTATAAATAAATATTGAACAAATAAATAACATTATAAAATATAGTATACAAAGGAGAAAATATAAAAGGTTGCAAAAAGCAAATATTCCTAAAGCACACACTGACAATTGTCATATTAGATATTTGTCCTATGTGTCCTCACACCTACAAATTGGATCTCAGTTATCTAAAGGACAAAGGAAGCAAAATAAAATAAATATTTCCAATGGGAAGGGGAAAACTATCACAAGAGATCTGCCTTGGAAAACTTGCACTCATACAGTACAGACCAGGAGAAACACAGAGAACTTTAAAATGTCTCCTGTTTTGAAAGAATATCCCACGTTCTGTTAAGCTGCGCATTATTTACTCCTACGTGGAAGTGACAGGATTTGTAACTTGCTTCTTTTTAAACATGAAACAAAATAATTCAACATACTGGAAATTTAACAGAGTAAATCTTTTCATGTGAGTCGGGTATGGGTATTAAGTCATTTCTAAATGTCCAAAGGTTGCAATCCTCTGAGTTTAGGCCACAAGAGGTTAGCAAAATGACAATCAGGATTTTGGATGTTCAAAGCATGGCTTGAAAGAAACTAGCCACTATGAATAACCAATGCTGACAGAGAGAGAGAGAGAGAGAGAGGGGGGGGGGGGGGGGGGGGAGGGAAGGGGGGAGGGGGGGGGGGGGGGGGGAGAGGGAAAGAGGGAGAGATTTAAGAAAAGAAGAAATGTCTTTAGATTGTATTATGTTAAATTTTCTGATTTTCAAGCATTCTGCTAGAGGTAATGACTTGTATGTTTTTTTTTAATCATTCAGTGAGATTTTATGTAGGGTTAATAACAAACTTCTAGGGCTGGAGAGATGGCTCAGCTGTTAAAGGCTAGGATCACAACCAAAAATATAAGAAGAAACTTCCAGTAGTTTCTGAAATGCTTAAACATTCATCTGTCTTTTCTATTAGACAGGTGTCATTTTCAGTGTTGGCAACAACAAAAAGTCAAAATGTTTCATTTCTCAAATGTGATGATGCTTTCTCAACTGTAATTTCAAATATTTAGTGTAGAATTAATTTTTCATACACATAAACACCATGTCAATCACTTAAGTAGACAAATTTTATGATTAATAAATAAATGGTAGCATCATATATACACCAAACAAGTTTTCAAAAATTATTTGTGATTTATTATCAATAAATACTAGATTTATATACTTATCATGTTTACCCATGTATCTAGGGTTGCCTTTTTTTCTTGCAAGAAGGTGTAAAAGTGGACAAAGGAAGAGAAAGTAGACTGGAGAGAAATCTAAGTAGTTGATATGTTCTATTTGGGGTTGGGGGACAGAAAATTTTTTCTTCTGTTTGGATTTTTTTAGTTTATTGGGTACAGTTTTGTAGGTATTAAGAAAATTTGTGGATCTCTTAAAATCATCTTTCAACCTTGAAAAAATTCAGAGCACTTATTAAATCTTCCAAAACTCTGCCAAATATTGCCTTCAATTTAAACAGCTCCATTAACACAGGGTATTGTGTACTTTCCCCCAGAAGGAATTGTATGTCACTGCATTTTAACTCATGAATCAGATTTACATAGGATATTCTTTAAAATCTGGATACCATCCTCAATTTACAGAAAACAAAAGATATTTGGGAAACATTCACCATGCTACCCAGTAAAAATGGCAGAGAGCTGAGATTGAGCCCTGACCTGAGTTCTTTGTGAGCATTGCTGTGTTTGTCTTCCGGGAGCATGTATAGAGAAGTTCAGAATTCAAAATAGATCCCACATGTGCTAATCTTTATTTTCTTATTTTTATGTCATTTGACAATTAATGAGGAACTAAAAGTTTGCACTATATGTTTTTACTTTTACATTCAAGGACACTGCAGTTTGAATTCAAACCTTAACATCATGGACTTGATAAGCTCAACAATTATAACTGAAATATATATCATAAACGATGGATTCCATAATGAGAATGTAAGAAATTTTAAAATGCAAGTATACAGTGCCTTATAGGGAAACAAAACCAAACCAGATATCTATGGACCTGTGAGAACATATTTTCATCCCCAAGTGGTGCTGGCTCCCCTGAGATGTAGTTAGCCCTTTCAAGAAGTACACCTCATGGTTATTAAGAGGAATGCTTACAAGCAAATAGCTGTGACTGGGGTTAAGTTCACATGTGGGATTCTTGAGTGACCATGTAACATTTAACAGCTTCTTGAGGTTCTCCTTTCATTATCTTTGATTCATTTTGTTTCTGACTGAACCCAGTGTTTACATTTATTACTTAATAGGGACATTTGATATTGAAGGAATTTTCATTATGTATTACAGTATAAGATGTTAGCATTCTGCATGCGATGAGAAAACCATGTTTTTGGTAGTGTTAGGAGTTTTTAGAGGCAGATTGACAAAAGAGGTAGATAACTTAGGATAATACAATAAAGCAATTTTAATGTATTGAATTTTGAAATTTTAATAATCTTAAAAATTAAAATTTCATGCATTTCGAAGATAAATATCCTTTACTAATACTTTTGTGGTTTCTCTGATGGTTAATGTTGTCAGGAGAATCTAGAATCATCTATGAAACAAACCTCCAGATATATCAAAAAGTGTTAGACTCTGTATACTTGTGAAGGATTATCTTGATTAGCTTAAATGAGCTAGGAAAATTAACCCTAAAAATATGAATAAAAGCTAGTTGAGTGCAGTGACTAATGCCATCTGCCCTTTGACTGTGGAAGCAGTGTCACCAGCTGCTTCTTTAACCTCCTGCTGCTGTTACTTTCCCATCATGATGGACTGCACTGTGGAACTGTGAAGCACCATAAACCTGTTCTTTCTAACATAAATTTGTCAGGATATTTTATTAAAACAGTTGAATAGCACCATTACATTCCTCAAATATTAAAACTAACTTGGTTACTTTTAACCATCATTAGTCAAATCTGAAATGTCAAATTTTTATTTAAGAAACACTAAATTCAGATTACCTACCTCCTTCCATGCTACAAATGTTGACTTGCCAAGGCCTTATGCAAGTGCTTAGGAGTCCCCACCCATAGGAGGAAAGTTATTGGCAGTTGAGGACTTCTATGGGAAGGAACCATGTTTTCTTTACTGATGACTTTGACCATGATCCACTAGATGGTCCCATATCCAGGAGTAAATGGACAGCTCATATTGGAGTGGATAAGCTACTCAAGTTTTATTTGTATGCTGCTTTATTGTATGATACAGCAACTGTCTATAAAATAGTTAAACCTTATGACAGAAATCCATGAAAATTCAAAGGTAGATATTTAGGACTGACAAGTAGAAGGTTGTACTATGGAGCATGTGTTCTAGAGTCAGTTTTATACAGACTTCAATTTTAGATCTCTTAAATATTCACTGCTTCATGAAAGATGTTTTGAGGTTCTCCTTTCCGAAAGTCAAGACTACAAAGAGAGGCAGACTTTCTGGTGTCTGAAAGATTCGTACTTGAAGACCCTCAAGAGTCAACAGAGAGCCCTCGTCGAACATTCTGCCAATAGGACTGTTTCAATCTGCAGCTGCTTGAGAAATCTTCATTCAGTTGCACCCAGCCTCCAGCCAGAGCTGTTGAACCACCTTCTTCATGGTGGAGAAACCTGACATGGGGCTCAGAACAACCATGCTAACCAGTGTGAGTCGTGATATTCAATTTTAATAAAAAAAAAGGGACATGGAGTTAGAGTTAGAGAGATGGTAGACAGATGTGGATAGATCAGAAAAGAGTTAGGAAGAAGTATGGAGGGGTGAATATGACCTAAATATTGTGTGCAATTATCAAAGGATTAAGGAAACATATTTTTAAAACATTAACATCATGCATCTTTTGTATTTTAAATTTATTTTATTTTGTTTTGTTTTGTTTATTTATTTATTTGAATTTCATAGATATATACAATGTATTTTGATTACCTATACCTCAGCATGCACTGTTCCTTTTTTAACATTTCATATATAACCCATTGAGTCCAATAGATGCTGCCTATATCGCCATAGGTATGGGGCCATCCTGGAACATTGGCAACTTACCAGGGGACACATCCCTCTAGGGATTCATGTGCTATCCCATCACCATGCTGTAATGGTGACTGGCTTGATCTTGTACAGGTCATGTGCAGATAACCAAAACTTGTAGCCAAATCTTATGAGTTCATGTGTGCAATGTCTCTCTGGTGTGTAGAAGGCACTTCACTCCAGCAGGCCTCTTCACCATCTTTCACATTCTTTAACACACTTTTACCCCTTTTCTATAATTTAGTGAACTGATTTGTCTGCTGGATATTGATAGTTACATTCAGGCTGTAATTGAAACAAAGTACATCCCTAGTCCAGCGGAATGATGTTCAATCAGATTCTCCTACGTTGGGCATCTGACATTAATGTCACTTCCATACTAATTAAGTTTTTTTCTGACAAGGCATGTTGCATTGGGTAACTGTTCTAAAATGTTTCATTTGATTTTTCATGCTGTACTGACAGGATAGGAATTCCAATGTGCTATTGTTTTGCTATAATTAAAATTAATGAGAAGTCATAATTTTTCTAAAACTATGTAGAGAAAGCTGTGAAGCAGAACTTAGCCAAAATAAGGACTTTCCAAAATAAACAACTGGCCTTGTTGCTTACCAGATTATCTCAGTTGAGCTGTACAATAAACACTAATTGGATAATGACATAAACATGAAGAGCATGCTAATTTGTTGTGAAGTCAGCGTACAATCTCAGTAGCAGATGCATTAAAAGCACCCAAGGAACACAGGGACCACTACAACTTAACACTCCCAATACATGACTAGGTCTGTTTGTGTCAGTTATGCCTGTTGTTCCTGACTGACTGACTGTCAGAGGTACCTACCACAATCTCACAGAAGAAAAACAGCTGTCCACCAAATCCACAGAACCTCCGTCAAATATAAGGAAAGTCATCGACCAGAGATTTGAACCAGACACAATGGCTGTTGCTTGTTCCTTTGTCTGACAGGAAGAACTAAAGAGCACAACAAAGCATGGTAGTGGGGTGTCTGAGTCCATGATAGCTGGAGTTTTAGAGATTGTTCACGTCATAATAGCAGGCATTGTGGAAGCCGATAGGAAGCAAACAACATAGGTAGGGTCAGACAACCATCAAAGTCTACCCACAGCATGTATCCACCAAAGGTTTTCCAACCTACCTAAACAGTATTGTCAGCTGCGGCCCACAAGTACAACCGTAGGGTTCATATCGAAAATACAGCATACAGAGTATCGCACAAAAAATTTACAAAAGAAAATGTGTTAGTCGGAATATTTTTGAGCTATGAAAAATGATATTCTGTCAGTTGTGACACCAATAATGACTCCTAAGGATTATGTCACTCACATGTGGCTTCTGAGACACTTTATTTTATGGGTACCCCAAACTGGGTAGTAACAACTAGTGGATGGAGAGATTAGGGTGGGAAAGTGTTGCTAAATGAGTACTAAATTATAGTTTAATAGAGCATAGGTGGGTTATAATAAAGCCTGTACTGTAACTTGGAATACCTAAAAGAAAGGATTCAAAGTATTTTCACCATAAAGGAAGGTTTCACGCAATAGAAAATCTCATTGCAGTATAAAACTATACACTATGAAGTCACATGACACCCAGTAAATATATTTGCTCTTTAATGTAACATATAAACTGATTTTTAGCATACACACATATGTGTATATATATATATACATATATATATATATACATACATACATATTAATATGCACACATGTATGTACATGCAGGGTTCAGTGCAATGATTACATTTGAAAACTGAGAAACATGCACTAATTCAGGTCTGTACAATGAGAAGAGCAGAAATGAGAGGTGGGGGTGGACCAGAACCGTCCAATGGCTTCTCTGGTAAGTGATGCAGGGAGCATAGGGCTATGATGATGGCTACACAGGTCCATCAGCACCGTCATACACAGCTCCTTCCCTCAGTCGGCATTCAGGCTAAAAAGCTTCTAAAAGGCCTCTTGAGAGTCCAAAATCCTAGATTCTAGGATCTTAGTAGAGATCCTAATCTCTGCTAGGAAACTTAAGGTGATCATTTTAAAGTGTGTAACAGATAACTACTGGGACTAATCAGGTTGTAGAGTTCAAGATGAGGTATATGGAGAGAAGACATAAGGATTAGATCGTCAAACACTGCATTTACTTTTCTAAAACATTCTTTAAAAATCAGCAGCATTTTAAATGTATGAGAAATGCATATTAAAAACATGAGTAAAAGATATAGTTTCATAGCAATAAAATACATTGTTTAGAACTTGACTTTGTTCTTTAAGAAAATTAATAGAATGTGTCATTTCTTACCCACACACTTACTTAAACAGTACATATTTTCTCACTCATTCCAGTTCTTGTATTTGCTACTTAAAAAGAATCCTTAACTCAATGAGGAATGTTTGAAGAGATATGACCAAATTCAGCTTTCATTCATTTATTTATTCATTTAACATAATGATCCTCAATCTTGACAACAAATAAACATGTTTGTACTTATGACAAGAAAGCTTCATTAGCCTGTACTCTAAGGAGCACATGTGCACAATGAAGAAAACCACAGTGCTATTCTCAGGACTGAAATCTAGGAAGGAAATAGGACACGCATGCCCACCAAGTTTAATAAACTCAAAGCACCGAGTGTGGCAAGAGCTGCGGTTAACATGTGGCAGTTCAGAGAGTGAAGTCTTCTAGTTTTGAAGATATTAGGGAAGATTTCATGCAGGACTGGGCAGCAGAGCTTGGCTGGATATGATTGATGGCATTTGTATATTAAGGTGACTAGAAAACGGCAGATTGAGATGCTTAGGGAGCAATATTGTGACTGAAAATAAGTCAGTGTAGTGAGAGTAATGGTGGTTAAAAGGAGGCTTGGAAAACAGCTGATCATACTTGGTTTGAGATGTGGTCTCAAGTCAGGGTATTGAAAATGTATAAAGAAGGTCCTTCTGAGTTTGAACCTGTTGCCTACGTGCAATATTCACATCTTTTAAGTGGGGCAGTAAAGAGCCTCCTTTTGCCCTAATGACAGTGTCCTTTGCCTTACAGAAGCTTTGCAATTTTTATGAAGTCCCATTTGTCCGTTCATGATCTTAGAGCATAAGCCATTGGTGTTCTGTTCAGGAAATTTTCCCAAGTGCCCATGTGTTCAAGGGTTGACCCCACTTTTTCTTCTATTAGTTTGAGTGTATCTGGTTTTATGTGAAGGTCCTTGATCCACTTGGATTTAATTTTGTACAGGGTGATAAGAATGGATCGATTTGCATTCTTCTACATGCTGACCTCCAGTTGAACCAGCACCATTTGTTGAAAATGGTATGTTTTTTCCACTGGATGGTTTTAGCTCCTTCATAAAAGATCAAGTAACCGTAAGTGGGTGGGTTCATTCTGGGTCTTCAATTCTATTCCACTGATCTACCTGCCTGTCTCTGTACCAATACCACACAATTTTTGTCACTATTGCTCTCTAATACAGCTTGAGGTCAGGGATGGTTATTCCCCCAGAAGTTCTTTTATTATTGAGGATAGGTTTTGTTGACTATTATGAAGGATGCCATTTTCTTAAATTCTTTCTCAGCCTGTTTATCCTTTGAGTAGAGGAATGCTACTGATTTGTTTGAGTTAATTTTATATGTAGTCTTTTGCTGAAGTTGTTTATCAGTCTTAGTAGTTCTCTGGTGGAACTATTTGGTCCACTTAAGTGTACTATCATATCATCTGCAAATGATGATATTTTGACTACTTCCTTTTCAAATTTTTATCCTTTTGACTGTCTTTTGTTGTCTGATTGCTCTGGCTAGGACTCTCAGTACTATATTGAATAAGTAGACTCCCAAATTTTATATGGGAATCCAAATAGTGTGTGTCACATATTTACACATTGAAAACAAATATCATAGTGTCATGATATTATTAAATGGGACTGACCTTTCAACAACAATTAACTAATGAGGCTGGGGTCTCAATGAATGGCATCTGTGTCCTTATAAAAGAAAGGCCAGAGTGTTGTCTAGAATTAATAACCATAGAAATGCATAGAAACAAGAAATTGCTGTGATCCTGAAGAGAGCCTTCAATAGACACAACATCTTCCAGTATCATGATCCTGGGCATCCTACACTCTGGAACTGGGATGGATAATTTCCTGTTGTTTATCAGCTACCTAAATGATATTTTTTGTTCAGTGCAATGCATGAAGAATGCCTCTTAGAGTTTGCCTTATTTGGAATATTCAGCAAGATGGCTTAGCTCTCTTCCAAGTCTAATGACAAGAGTCATGTTTCACGCCTACATACATAATAAATATATGTGAAATACTTTAATATCATCAAAGAACCACAACCAAAAGTTTAAATTGTCCATTGCAGTGTGACTTATACAGTCTTAGAGGAAATCAAACCTTCAGAAATGGTTCTTGATATTCAGCAAATACATGGGATTGGAGAGTATACATTATAGATATTTTGATAGCTTGAGGGAGGAGATACAAGACACAGTAAAAACGAAGTGGATGATGCATTATTGTGTCTGTACCTTTCTTACCATGGTGACAAAATATGATCCAAAAATCAACTGAGGACTGGAAGGGTTTACCTTGTTTGGTAGGTACAGGGTTGTGGCAAAGAAATCACAATGTCAGGTCTGTGTACTGTAGATCACGTTACATCCACAGTCAGGAAGCTGAAATAATGAATGCTTCTTCTCCGCTGGCTTTCTCTGTCTGTCTCTGTCTCTGCCTGTCTGTCTCTCTCCCGCCTCTGTCTGGTCTGGGTTCTGGATCTATGGGATGGTGTTGCCCAATTTTCTGGAAAGATTATCTCTCCCTTAGCTAAGACATTGTAAAAACACCATCACAGTCACAAGCAAAGATGCATTTTCTTGGTTTTTCCAAATTTTGCCGATTTGACAATAAAGACAAGCCTAGCAATCTCTCTTTCAAAGATTAGTATATACAGTGCAGCTAAGCAAAGTGGAGACAGCAAGTTGAAGCAAGGTCTTTGGATCCTCCCAGCTTTCTCCTGATTTGCTTTTGCTTGCAGTAAAGTGGATCAGGTGGGTTTGGCTTGTAGCTAGGTATGCTGACCTCCCCTTTCCCTGATGGACTTCTGGAAGCCTCATTTAGGCAATGTCTTTTTGGTTTCCAGGTATCACAAGTTTAGTGAAGACTGCTTTCATTGCCACACCATCATAGTAAGAGCGTCTGAAAGAAGCCAGCCTCCTCACTCTTTCTCACAGTTTCCTGATCCTGTTCATTCTACCTAAAAATCTTTGTCTGCTATCTAATGCCACCAGACTGTACAACTAAAACCTGTTTCTGGTCTTTATTGCAGTTTTCCCCCAAAATCCCAGAGTACTTACTTTCTATTCTTTAAAAATAATCATCTTTCAATATTTCCAAAGCTGGCTTCTCAAAACTTCCTTCTTTATAGAAATAGGTTATCCTCACCTCAGCATAGTGTCTCAGCGTTCCAGCTTCTGTTCGTTCATTACCTAACTGTTTGTTCTATCTCAGGCAACATATGTAAGAGCTGAGTGCTCTTTATATTTCTCCACTATGTTGTCCAATTGTCATATCTAAATTAACCCCTCAAACAGAGTCAGTGATTTTGTTAACCTCAAATAATCCCTGTGCCATCTTCCATAGCCATTAAACGCTCTCATACTTCCTCTGTCACTCGAACAAAACCTTGTAAGTAATCTTGGTTCCCTTTTGTTCTCATAGTCTATTCCCAGACCATCAGGAAATCCTGTCATTTCTCCATGTAATCGGTATGCTTCTCATCGGTTTTCCCTACATCCAGTGAACAAGCCCTGTACAAACATTGATCACCTCTGGCTTTCTAAATGCTCCTGCCTTGTTGCTGACTTTTAGAAAAGGAACACCATTGGCTATATTATATTTAGTTTAAGTCGGTTACTAAATTCAGCCACGGCTTAAAAGGAAGTGCTTATGCTACCATACACACACTTGCAGGCATGGCAGGCATCGCACATGTTCCAGGAGCCCAGCTAACTGAAATTGCTGCATCTAGTTCTCAGTATTAAAAGCATTAGGTCAGATAGTACTTTGTAACAGATGGAGAACTCCAGTGTGTTTCAGCATAAGAACTATTGTACTATTGTTCCTCTACATACCAACACTTTAAATGTCAACTCAGTATAGACCAAGGCCCACCAGTGGCAGGCTCTTCTTCCTGATGCTCTAGTATGCGTGTTTTGGCCGAGGCTATCAATGGCCAGCATATTTTCAGGTTTAGAGTCTTTAGTGAGATGTGTGCATTCCCCAAGCTCCTTGAGTCTCTAAAGACCAAGTAAAAATAGCTTTTTCCTTAAAAAAAAAAAAGAAAAAAAAAAACCAAACAAATAGCAAACCTCACAATCAGCAGGCCGCCTTCCAGCTTAGATCTTATCATCCAAGACTTCCTGAGCCCTCACAGTAACCTAAGCATTAAAGAGCCAACTGCATAGCTATTGAGCAAAGTACAAGATCTCTGCAGGTGATTCTGCTTCCTAATGAAATGTCCCTGTGCTGAGCAAAGCAGCCTGGATTCATTGCACACATACCGGCAGGTAAGCAAGCCTTCTGATGCTCAGAGAAACTGAGGGTGTAACACCAGCAGAGCCTCTGCCAACCAAAGGAAACACCAGGACTGAGAAATACATGTTCCCAGGAACCCCAGAAATTTCCAAATTCTTTCTTCAGTTTGCGAATTTATAATGCTCTTTCTAATATGTCAGTAGTTTATCACATCAAACACACCAGTCTTTCAGTTCGCCATTTGTATGGCTTTGTGTTCAGCAAAACCCTGCTGATTCCATAAAACCTGTAGGTAATGACTCAGTTCTCTTCAATTTTGCCTGGTGTTTTTGCTTTTATATTCTGTATTTTAATACATTTCAGTTTCAAAAGGCAACCAAAGGTTGTGCTTTTATCCTGTAATACTAACGAGCAAATAAGAACTGATGCTTTCAAAAATGGAATCCTATTTCTGTGACTATTGAAGATAGAATTTGCAAGTTTATGTTTAATGAATTAGTAAACTCAATGTTAAACTTGGCAAAATTGTAATGATAGATGTGAAGATGCTCGGCCATGTGTGCACTCTTGACGGAGCGATTAAAACTGCACAAACTATAAAAAATCATTGCTTATCAGTTTTAGGAATATTATCATGCTATGCAAAGATATCAAATGCAAAACTGATTAAAATTAATGATCTTGCAAGGCAAAGAATAATATATTTACAATGGCACTTTTTATATTCATCATTATAAAGTTGAAAGATAATATTTATATAAAAATTTCTTATACTATAAGAGCAAATTTTAAAACAGGTATGATCATAAATACAGAAAATGACTGGAGAAATTAAATAGATATTTTATTGTTCTATTCATTTGATAGTTGGAATCATCTTTTTCTTTCCATTTTACTCATCTCTGCATGCATTTGTGAAATTTGTTTACTTTTTCATCAAACTTGTACTTTCCTTACTGGCGTATCTACCCCAGGGCTTATCAAATCATTAGAGGTAGGGACATTTATTGAACTCACACAAGAATGTCTGATTTGTTGAAACTTTCCTTAAATGGTTATTAAATGCCCTTAATAAAATTAGAGCAGAATTTGGATTTGTTGCTAAACACACTAAGAAAAATCCAATAAAATAAAAAGAAAATTAATGAGTAACACATTCAACAACCACACCTTGAAGTTGCACAGCAACAAATAATGTGGACCCAACCATAACGATTAGGAGCCAGAGAATCTATCACCTTGAGAAAAGTAATGATTTAATACAAAGACTCATCTGTAAAGCAACTGTAGAGAGGAGGACGGTACATGGAATTCAAAGTTCAAAGATGATGAATGCTCAGAATTTGGCTATAGAATTAGAAAATGAAATTGCCTAAAATTAAAGCAAACAAAAAAGGATAAGATTGACACATTGAATCACTGTTGACAAAACTGACACAGTCACCAGCAAAGGTCACTAGTTTCAAGATGCCTTGCAGGTGAGATCTGTTTTTGCTGAACTAGGATTGTCATGCCTGTGACATGAAGCAAATGAGTAAATGATTGATTTCCTTTAAAGAATGGCTGAATGTGAGTTCTCTTACTCTCAAGAAGTTGTGACTCTTCAATGAAGACATTTCTCTGATTCTCTGGCAGTGTTTATATATTTATACATCTTATAACAGTTTGATATAAATATCCTTTGGGAGGAGTCAATTGCTTTTTTCCTAACTTCAAACTAAACTAAGAATTATCTGTTTTGTTAAGCTATTCTGTGTGCCTCTATTTTGAGAGGGAATTCAAATTGGTTATCACTCTGAGATCTTATTTATGGCAAGTTGACTTTTCATTATCATTTAATATGTTTACCAATGTCTGTGACACTCCTTACTCATTTGCTTCATCTACAGGAAACACACTCAGCCTTATGTAAATTGCTCTCTTTTGTTTTAAGAACCTTCCAAACAAAGGGCCAGCCCCGATTGTCCCTGTGGGAAACTCTGAAGGAATGAGAAGGCCCATTTCTTTGGTGCAGATAATTTGGGCTATTCTGCAGTTTAGTCATAGCTTTGAATTAATTACAAATGACAAAGTAAGAGATTAGTACCTAGAATGGAACCAGGAGATCAGAATAAGGCAAAGAACAAAAGTGACTCATCAGAGCCAGAATCATTTGTTGGGATAGCGTGCATTTTTCCCCACATTATTTGGTACCAGAAAGAATTGATCAACTTCTTTACTTTGTGCGTTTAAGGGTACAATCTTATTCTCACATTGTAATTCTTTACTGTAAGTATTTTTGTATGCATACTATAGGATAAGACAGAGATAATATTTATTCCTATTCCTATAAGATATAATCTGTTAGTATCTCTATATGTGGCTATTTGAACATGTCATTTACAACATTAGTGATTCCCTTATCATCTATTAAAGATATTTCCTGTTGCTCTTAAAATTATTCTAATCTTCTTCTGCAATGGTCCTATACCCTGGAGCATTGTAGGTTTATTTCATGCTGAACATTTTAAAGTCTGTTATTCTCTGCACATTGACCAGTAATGAATCGCTGTGTTAGCTGCCATCTACTATGAAAACAAGTTTCTCTGAAGAAGGTTGAGAGATGTATGGCTACAAAACCCCAGTGGGAGTAAATATGCTCCTGTACACTCTCCTCTGGGCCTTATCACATATCTCTCCACCTTTGTTGGCCCTGATAATAGTACAGAGTTTGGGTTCCACCATGTGAAACAGGATTTAAAAATATTTGATTACTTTCAGAAAATGTATACCACTATTGTACCCGTGAGCATAGCTTACCAGTCTGCTGGTTACACTTGGTAGCATTCACACCTGAGGAAGACTAGTGATGGCTTTTCTCATCTAGAAATATGCCAGACATTTCAGTATTATGTTGAAGTTTCAAGGTCAATACCATTTGATTTCTCCATGCTCCGCGATTCAAGAATGTGATGTCTTGATCAGTACAGTTTTAACATTAAGTTTTAAGGGCAATTAAAAGTACTGACAATAGCCTATATGCAGGGGGAGGGACTATAAGAACTCACTAGACAACAAGTCTAAAAGGGGTAAACCAATCCAGAATTTTTAAAATTTATTAGCCTGTATTGTCCAGTAGGGGTATTACAATGCTATTATGGTAACTCCATTTAAAGAGTTTTGTATATGAGTATGAATATACTTTAGGGAATTTCTAGAGTAGTAGGTTTTCACGTGAATGTTTTGAAAGATGTTTATTATAAGAGCCAGAGCAGTGGCACATAAAACCTCACAGAGATTGTAAAATTGTACAAAGCCCATGCAGTCGCAGAACACACAAAATCCCGACCAAAACTCTTGAAGGTGAGCACAAAGTTTCACCATTAACTAAGGATATAGGCATTTGATAGCTACTGGAAGAGGAATGGGCGGTTTCCTTTAACAATATAACCAGTGGTTTACTGACCATGCTCCAGTGGAAGGCAGAACATCCTAGCATCTATGGGCAACACAAACTGTACTAAATGAGTCTTTCAAAAAAGAGCCACAAATTTTGTTAGGTCTGGAAGGAAGGTGAATCTGGAAGGAGTCGGGGAGAGTGTAATGAATGTGATAAAAACACATTGTATATAATTCACAAAGAATGATTACTAATAAAAAGTTAAAACTAAAGATGACTTTTGTTCCTTTTGAAAGATTGACTATCATTAACATAGGAAATAAAATTTAAAATATAGATACATATGCTTGTAAGATTCTTTCAGCTCTGCTTTTAAAGTAAGAACATTGTAATAGTATCACAGAATACTCTACATCTGTGTAAAACAGATGCCACTACATAGAAGAAAATAACAATTTCCTGTAACTTTGGAATGTTCAACAATGTAAGTATATATTTTGGTCTAAATTGTGAACTTACACTAACTAAAAATACTCTTGTATCCAGATATGTCTTTTACCAAAACTTGGCAAGCAATCATTAATAATTATACAATCTTATTTTCCCAATCCAAAAGAGTTTTGGAAAATACTTTAGTAAATTATCTTTACTGTCATGTATTCATTAATTTTCCAATCATAATTAAAGACCTTACATCTAGCAACCCATCAGTCACTCTGTTTATTCCTATATTAAAAAGAAAACTTTAGATCTTGTGTACAGTGTTTTTTAGAAGTCACCTTGGACATCTAAACCTGAATTGTTGATAGATCAAATTTCTCTTAGACTTTTCCTCTCTATTTCCTTAGATGATTGTAGTTAGCTATGACCCTGAGTCCTTCTGATTTAATTATAGCCTAGGACAATTCTGTGAGATACATGTACTTATAACCTCAGCACCAATAGTAAATGAAGACATCACCTCCAAATACTCCCAGTGCAATTTCAAAATTTGACCTTCATTTATGTCGTTTAGACGTTGTATTCTGTGAGCATGTGGCAGCTGTGGCTGGAACTTCATGTGTGCTCAGACCTGTTTAAGGTTTGGCCAGAAATACTCGGAAGAAATGAATTGATTTAGGTTAGAGTCATACTTTAAAAGAAAATAAGAATGCTTCTCACAAAAAATGAACTAGAGAGTGGGAAAGCAAAGAGTCAGTCATCAACTGTAAGAAGATATGATTTAAAGTCTGGAAGACAGAAGGGAGGCCATTGTATTTTGATAATATGAATATCTAGTCCTAATTTAGGGGATGGCCTCCACTTATCATTGTTGATTTTCAATTATTGCTGAAACAACATCCAAGCAGGCACAGGATCTATGCCATGAGCAGCAGGGATGAAGTGAGTAAACTAGCATCTACATAAGCTATTGAGTACTCTCAGAGAATTCTATCCTTAGTAGTCAGAGTGCGCGATTGCTGAAACCTGGCTTACTGGCTCCTTTTACTTTGTATATAACTGTGAAACCACCAAACAGAGCTCAAGTTTCTCACTAACATAAAATATTTCTGTGTGCTATGATTAAGGACCCTGTATTCTTTTTACTTCATTATATGACTGAGGGCAAGCCTGCTAATGTCCTGTCAGAGGAACTACAATAGAAACCTAAAGTCAGAACACAGGAATTTAATATTTGCCAGAGAGTAGCAAAATTAAACCTATTTTCATGTATAAAAATTAAAATGAACAATAGTTCATTTGTATTATAGAAATAAAAATTATATCATATTATAGCAATTATTACAGCAATGATATCAGCAGTCTCCTGGAGTGAGTATGTATATTTCTATGGATTTTGCAGTGATGATAATATGCCTTTAAAATTAAGGTTAACACATTTAGGTGACCACTTAACTAAGAGACCTAGAGACAGTATTATTATTATTATTATTATTATTATTATTATTATTATTATTATTATACTTATATGAGGGTTTAAATATGAAAATAATTCACTTATTCATACATTTTTTGGTTCAAATGGGTTTAAAATACTTGATCATGTTTTGCTTCAAGAAATCCTTATAAGCAAACTATAATCCCACAAGATAGGTCCATTGATCAAACTTTCAGGTGCAGACTAATTAATGGACCCATGCTATGGAATTATGGCATTCAATAAATATTAATAATGTGAAATCACTTCACTGTGTGCCTTAAAATAATATAAATGAATAGATCATTTTATATGGTTGAGAGTTCTGATATCGAAAATAAAAGCATGCAAAAGAATTTAAGGTGAGCATTTTAGAGTGATCCTCAGTAACAGACAGAGTGGAGGACATTATGTTACACAGCCAAAGAAAATGAGTATATTATATGCTGAGAACGCTTTTGATAAAATCCAATACCCCTGAATGATAAAAGTCTTGGAAAGATCATGAATTCAAGGCCCATACATAAAAGCAATATACAGCAAACCAGTAGCCAACACGAAACTAAATGGAGAGAAACTTGAAGCAACCCCACTAAAATAAGGGACTAGTCAAGGCTACCCACTCTTTCCTTACCTATTCAGTATAGTACTTAAAGGCTTAACCAGAGCAATCCAATGACAAAAAGGAGGTCAAAGGCATACAAATTGGAAAGGAAGAATTCAAAATATCACTATTTGCAGATGATAAGGTAGTTTACTTAAGTGACACCAAAAATTTCACCAAAGAACTCCTAAACCTGATAAACAACTTCAACAACGTGGCTGAATATAAAGTTAACTCAAGCAAACCAGTTGCCTTCCTCTACTCAAAGGATAAACAGGCTGAGAAAGAAATTGGGGAAACAGTACAATAGTCACAAACAATATAAAATACCTTGCAATTGTGTAACAATTTGCAAATTCATTTGGAATAACAAAAAAACCCAGGATAGTGAAAACTATTCTCAACAATAAAAGAACTTCTGGGAAATCACCATCCCTGACCTCAAGCTGTATTACAAAGCAATTGTGCTAAAAACTGTATGGTACAGGAACAGAAACAGGTTGGTAGATCAAGGAAATAGAATTAAAGGTCCAGAAATAAACCTACACACCTATGGTCACTTGATCTTTGACAAAGGAGCTAAAACCATCCAACCGGAAAAAAAGACAACATTTACAACAAATGGTGCTGGTTCAACTGGAGGTCAGCATGTAGAAGGCAAATTGATCCATTCTTTCTTTTTTTTTAAAAAAATTGGATATTTTTATTTACTTTTCAAATTTATTCCTTTTCCTGGTTTCCCATCCATATACCCCCTATACCATTCCCCCCCCTTCATCTATGAGTTTGTTCTCCTACCCAACCACTCCCCCTCCTGTCCTGACATTTCCCTATACTGGGGGACCAGCCCTGGCAGGACCAAGAAGCTTCTCTTCCCATTGGTGCCCAATAAGGCCATCCTCTGCTACACATGCATCTGGAGCCATAGGGCTGTCCATGTGTACTCTTTGCATGGTAGTTTAATCCCTGGGAGCTCTAGTTAGTTGCTATTGTTCTTATGGGGTTACAAAACCCTTCAGCTCCTTAAATCATTTCTATAACTCCTCCAATGGGGACCTCGTTCT
Source organism: Rattus rattus (assembly GCF_011064425.1). NCBI lineage: Eukaryota > Metazoa > Chordata > Mammalia > Rodentia > Muridae > Rattus > Rattus rattus. The sequence continues at coordinate 80,994,165 of NC_046159.1, read as the reverse complement.
CAGTCGAATGGTTTGCTGCTAGTATTCACCTCTATATTTGTCATCCTCTGGCTGATCCTCTCAGGGGACAGCTGTATTAGGCTCCTGTCAGCATGCACTTATTCGCTTCATCAATATTGTCCAGGTGTGGTGAAATATATATATATATATATATATATATATATATATATATGGGCTAGATCCCCAGGTGGAACGGGGCAGGCTCTGAATGGTCATTCCTTACGTCTCTGCTCCAAACTTTGTCTCCATATCTCCTCCTGTGGATATTTTTATTCCCCCTTCTAAGAAAGACTGAAGCATCTGCAATTTGGTCATTCTTCTTCTTGAGCTCCATATGGTCGATGGATTGTATCTTGGGTAATTCAAGCTTTTGGGCTAATATCCACTTATCAGTGATTGCATACCATGCATACCTTTTTTTTTTCTTTTTGTGATTGTGTTTATCTCCCTCAGGATGATATTTTCTAGTTCCATCCATTTGCCTAACAGTTTCATGAAATCATTTATTTTGATAGCTGAGTGGTACTCCATGGTACCACATTTTCTGTATCTATCTCTTTGTTAATTCTTTCCAGCTTCTGGCTATGTTAAATAAGGCTGTTGTGAACATAGTAGAGCATGTGTCCTTGTTAAATGTTGGAACATCATTTGGGTATATGCCCAGGAAATAGATCCATTTTTACCTCCTTGTACAAAGCTCAAGTCCAAGTGGATCAAGGAACTCCAAATCAAAACAGATACATTGAAACTAATAGAAGAAAAAGTGAGGAAGAACCATGAACACATGGGGACAGGGTAAAATTTCCTGAAAAGAACACAAGTGGCTTATGCTCTAAGGTCAAGAATCAACAAATGGAATCTCATAAAATTGCAAAACTTCTGTAAGGCAAAGGACACTATCAATAGGACAAAATGGCAAAAAACAGATTGGGAAAACATCTTTACCAATCCTATATCTGTTGGAGGACTAATATCGAATATATACAAATAACAAGATTTTAAAATCTAGAGGACAAAATAATCCTACTAAAAATCGTAAACAGAGCTAAAGAATTCTCAACTTGGGGTTGGGGATTTAGCTCAGTGGTAGAGCACTTGCCTAGCAAGCGCAAGGCCCTGGGTTCGGTCCCCAGCTCTGGAAAAAAAAAAGAATTCTCAACTGAGGAATATTGAATGGCTGAGAAGCATCTAAAGAAATGTTCAACATCCTTAGTCATCAGGGAAATGCAAATCAAAACAACCCTGAGATTCTACTTCACTCCAGTCAGAATAGCTAAGATCAAAAACTCAGGTGACAGCAGATGCTGGCGAGGATATGGAGAAAGAGGAACACTCCTCCATTGTTGGTGGGATTGCAGACTGGTACAACCACTCTGGAAATCAATCTTGTGGTTCCTCAGAAAATTGTTACATAGTACTATCTGAGGACCCAGCTATACCACTTCTGAGCATATACCCAAAAGATGTTCCAACATATAACAAGGACACATGTTTCACTATGTTCCTATCAGTCTTATTTATAATAGCCAGAAGCCAGATTGAACCCAGATGTCTTTCAACAGAAGAATGGATGCAAAAAATGTGGTACATTTACACAATGGAATAGTACTGCACTATTAAAAACAATGACTACCTGAAATTCTTAGGCAAATGGATTGAACTAGGAAATGTCATTCTGAGTGAGCTATTCCAGTCACAAAAGAACACACATGGTCTGCACTGACTGATAAGTGTATATTAGGCCAAAAACTTGAAAAACCTAAGATACAATTTATAGGTCATATGAGGCTCAAGAAGGAAGACCAAAATATGGATGCTTCAGTCCTTCTTAGAAAGGGGACCAAAATACTCACAGGAGGTAGAAGGTAGGAGAAACTTGGGAGGAAGAGAAGAGGGTGAGTGAAAAAGGAGGGCAGTATCAGGTATGGGAGGAGACTGGGATGATATACAGAGGGCCAGGTATTTGAACAGAGTTATTTAGTAAAGGGTGATGGGGAACTAGGGGTATCCACCAGAAAATCTGGTATTTCCCAGATGCCAGGAAAGCAAGAGCCTCCCAGGACCCAGTGAGGATGGAATTAGCTGAAAATGCCCAACATACTGGAGGGAGAACCTATAGAGGCCATATCCAGAGGTTAGGCAAGGCCCCTGTTTGAGAGATGGGGATGCCCACTCATCTCCAAATTATAACCCAGAATTGATCCTGTCTAAAGGAAATATGGGGACAAAGTGTGGAACAGAGACTGAAGGAATACCATACAGAGATTGCCCCATCTGGGAATCCATCCCATATACAGACACCAAACCCAGACACTACTGAGGATGCCAAGAAGTGCTTGGCAGGAGCCTGTTAAAACTATCTCCTGAGAGGCTGTGTCAGAGCCTGAAAAATACATAGGTGGATTCTCACAGTCAACCACTAAACTGAGCATGGCAACCCCAATGAAGGACTTAGAGAAAGGACTGAAGGAGCTGAAGGGGTTTGCAACCACATAGGATGAACAACAATGCCAACCAACCACGCTCCCTAGAGCTCCCAGTGACTAAACCACCAACCAAAGAGGACACATGGAAGGACCCATGGCTCCAGCTGCATATGTAGCAGTGAATGGCATTTTCTTGCATCAATAGGGGGAGGGGACATTTATCCTGTGAAAGCTAGATTCCCCAGTATAGGGGAATGCCATGGTGGTGAGGTGGGAGTGGGTAGGAGGGAGGGGGAGCACCTTAATAGCACGGGGAGCTAGAATGAAATAGCTTGGTTCCAGAGGGAAAAACTGGAAAGGGGATAATATTTGAAAGCTAAATGCATAAAATATCCAGTAAAAAAGCTATGAATTTCAGAATAGGTTGCAATTTACATGGAAGATGCAGAGATATAATGAAGAACGTATCTGTGTACTTAGCTCACCCCCCTACTATTATTTTACTTCAGGGGGGTGCAGTATTTAAGAAGCTAATGGTGATGCATGGTTGTTAGCATAACTTGACAATCTACTTCAAATTCACCTGTTTCCCCCTAGCATTCCTTTCCTCAATACATGATTTTAATGAGGACACCATTTAACTCTGTCTTTAACACCATTTTACTATGTCTTCCTACAAACATTTTCTATGAAAGTTTCTCAGATATTCTTGTCCTTAATGTATTTTTCATTTGCATTAAGATGTATAAATCTTTTCTTATTTGTTTTTGTTTTATTGTTATTTATTTATTTATTCATTTATTTTACATCCTAGCTCAAGCTTCTCTTCCTAGTCACTCACCTGCACCTCTGCCCCTGAGCACATCCACTCCTTCTCTCTTTTACTTCAGTAAAGATGATGGTTCCCATGGATATCAGTGAGCCTTGGCATATTGTCTAGAAGTGGGACTTGGTTCATCTTCTTCTGTTGAAACTAGAGGCAGCACATTTAGGGGAAAAGGTTCCAAAGACAGGCAACAGAGTCAGAGACAACCCATCCTCCCCTTGTTGTGAGTGCTTCATGAAGACCTAGCTGTACAACTGTTACATATGTGCAGAGGGCCTAAGTCAGTCTCATGGATTCTCTCTGGTTGGGAGTTCAGTCTACATGCACCTCTATGGGCCCAGGTTAGTTCATTCTATAAGTTTTCTTGAGATGTCCTTGATTACTTTTGGCTCCTCCAATCCTTCCAACCCATCTTCCACATGATTTCCTCAAGTTTGCCTAATGTTAGGCTGTGGGTCTCTGTAGCTGTTTCCATTAGTTCCTGGGTGAAGCCTCTCTGACGCTAGGCTCCTATATGTAAGTACAGCAGATTATCATTAACAGTGTCAGGGCAGTCTCTCTCTCATGGCATGAGTCTCAAGCTGGCCCACTCATTGATTGGGCCATTGCCTCGACTTCTCTTCCATCTTTTATCCCTTCACATTTGTAGCCAGGAAGATTTGTAAGTTGAAGTAATCATGGCTGGGTTAGTGTAACAATCTCTCCATTGGTAGTCTTGCCTGGTTATAGGAGATGACCAGTTTAGGCTTCATATCTGCCATTGCTAGGAGTCTTAGCTAGGGTCACCCTAAGGGATTCCTGAGAGTATCTATTACCATATGTTTCTAGCTCATTATAGAGATGCTTCACACCATTCCAGTTGTCTCTCTCAGTCTTGTCTTCAATGCCCTTTCACCACCCTCTCCCACCTATTCCTCTGAGCACTTCCTCCCTCATTCTATCGTCTCTTCCCCCATCTATGTCTATTCTATTTCTCCTTCTTAGTTATTATAGGTTTAGTTGCTGGTTTCTGAGTTTATCTTTGTTAGATAGGGTTTTGTTGTGATTGTTATTGTTTTCCTTGGTGTCTGTTTCCTCTTGATCTTCTGGCCAGAGTCACCTGAACTTCTGGTGACCAGTGAGTCTTTAGGTACAGTAAGGTATTTCTTCTGTGCTTTTTGTGGTCTACCTAACCTCTGGGATTTTTGGTGCCAATAGTTCCCCTGGACTCTCTAATGAAAGAATTGCCTGGGTACCTGGTACTGGCATGACTTCTGGGAATGTAGGCAGAATTGTCGGTCAGAAAATGGAGGCCACAGGATTGGGTGGATTTTAAAACTGTTGGTTGTGCATTAAGGAGAGTTGGCAGCATAGGACTTGGGGCAGGGTCTTATTTAATTATTTTTATGATTATATGGGTTTATGATTATATGGGTTTACTATGGTTGGGTTATGACTACCTTCTTGTCACCTATCAAGGGTGTATGCCATCTGTGTGATGCTGGTCATAATCACTGGTCAAAGAAATTCTTCTCCAGGTTCCTACATTAACAGATCACAGACCTCTCTCTTTGTTTCTCCCTTTGAAAGCTATTTTGAAGGCATGCTGATTGTGGCCATGTACTAATTCCTACTCCTTGAATAAGAAATGTTACCTACAAAAATTATTTGTGATATTTGTGATAAATGCTCATAAACAGCATCTGTTTTTTCTTTCCCATTTAGATATTTGGTCATTTACTTATTCTGTGTATAATGATAGTTGAATGATTTTGAATTATATGCCAACATTGTGTTACTTATCATTCAGTTTGCTTCATTTTTGCCCTTTGGGAGTCATGTTGACTATGTTTCTCTTTGTTTTGCTCTGACCATTCTGTTTTATGAGTACTGCCTTACTTTCTAAAAGAAACATTTCTAGAAGCTTCTTATGCAGTCCATGCCATATCCTGACCAAGTTACTAGTTTCTCTAGGAAGCCCTTGTTCATTTAATAAAACAAACCAAAATTTAGAAATTTTTTGATATTAGGAACATGTTAATAATACTTTCAAAGCAGCCTTATTTAGAGTGAGGCAAAAGTACCTTCTTTGTTTGAAGAATAAGAATATTTCAACTAGAATTAATATAAACTTTTATATTGTTTTATACAAATAGCTGATTGATAAATACTACACTTTCTATGTTGATAGGATCAAGAAATAGTCACGTGTGTATCAGCTAAAAGATATTACTGTTGAATAGAAGGACATTGTGTTTCTCAGCGCTATTAAATTGAGCTCATGTTTATGCTCAAGATTAAATGCCGTGATTCTCAAAATTCAGCATGGCTTTTTGTTTAGTTAACCATGTGTTTTTTCTAGTCACATAGGGAAGTCAAAATCTACTTTCTTTTACCTAATATCAAGTAGGCAGTACAGTTGAACAGAGCTACATTTCTGGACAAACATTTTAACTCTCAGAAAACAGGACATACCATTTCACAATGCATTTTCTGATATTAAAATTGGAAAAATATTTTAGGAAAAAAACTTCTTTAATGCTCATGGTTCATTTGGGGTGACCATAGACTAGGATCTGCAAAGCAAATATTTTACATTTTTGTGTTGTTATGCATTTAGAAATCTCTCCAAATAGCTTAGGCTGGTTTTCAATTTATAATTCTCCTGCCTCAGCTCCATAAAACTGGGGTTCTAGTTGTACGTTACCATGCCCAGCTTGGTTTTGTTTATTTCTTTTAGGTTTTGTTTTGTTTAAACAAGCTTTAGTTGAACATATACACACAGCACATGCATAGTTGCCTTTTCTTCCCAATATGGCTGACTATCACACCATGACATTCAGAGACACGCTCTCTCACCCAGTGAGTTGTCTTTGGAGTCCAAAGTAGTTTGATACATTGTCTGGCCTTGTACATCTTCTGTGCACATATAGAATCTGCCTCATGATCCAGAAGAAGGTATAATAAGTTTGTTCTCATTGTTTTTCCGTAATCATGTGCTTTCATTTAAACCTGTTGATATCTGCTCTGTGTGTAAGGGAATGGACTTTCAATATACCAAACTGTATTTGAAATAAAAACAAAAAAAACCCAACTATGAGTGCTTAAATTAGATTTTATTGTATAAAAAAAACACTAAAGAAGTGAATAATATTTCCTAGCTGTCTCTTACAACTTTACCTAAGGTATCGTTTTCTGTTTTGTATGCCTTTTATTAAATGTGAATATGTCAGTGCAAAAGGCCCGGTCTGTGAGATAGACATATTGCTTCTCCTGTAACCTCTGTCTCCCTCCTGTTTCTGCCTACTTCAGACTTTCCCTTCTGCAAAATGTCTATCTGTTCAGGAGTTTCCAAAATAAGGAGGTGTTTCTCTGTGTTAAAAATATTTTAAAAGTTTAGCTAAAGGCTCTTCCCTACTTTAATACAATCATAAACTGTCACTACATTCATTATTTCAGTTGTTGGAGATAAAGTAGGATTAAGAAATATGATGAGGAAAACTGAATATACCATTTAAGAATACTAGTTAAAATACAAATTAATGTGAAAACCTTGGGCTAGAATTTGTGTAATACAAATTTTGAGGTCATATTTTCTTCAGTATACATGGAAAGACAAAAAAAAAAAAACCCTCATGTCAAGAAGTGTTTCCTGTATTTACTACTACCTGGCCATAATTTTTGGAAATGAAAAGTCAGTAAAATAAAAAAAAAGAAAAGAGACTATAATTTTTGTGAACTTCAATTAAAATAAGATTTTTAACCTGCAACAGGAAACTTATGGACCTTAAGAAGTAACTGAGAAAGACAAACAGAGTGGAAAAACGTACTTCTCTTCAATATGTTGTTTTTAAAAAGGGAGATATGGGACAAAAAACTAAGTAAAGTCTTTCCTCGAAATGTATGTGACACAGGATAGAGCAATATGTAAGCCAAGAGTAACAGTGTTTCCTAGGCAGATACACAAGTTCACAAAAAACAAGAAGTGCTAAAAATGCTCTGTGGTTTGAATTTCCTGATGGTTATACATGTGATTATATTGTCAAGCTCACATAAAACGTTTAAAAATTTGCACTAAGAGATTTACAAATTAGTACATGCTTCTCTTGTTACAAAATATCTATGTCAATCAACTTAAGAAGACAAAAGTTTAGTGGGTTCACTCTGGGAGTTTTCAACTCCCATCAGTATATAGTGGTGGAAATATACTGTATGGAACAGAGTTCTCTCCTTAGAGGGTGGGGAGTAAAAGAAACAAGGAACAGGAGCCAGGCCACAGCACTTAATCCAAGGGTGTGGCCCTATGTGACTGGAACATTCTAACTAGGATACACCTATGAAAGTATTTACTACTTCCCCAAAGCATCAGACACTGAGGACCATGAGTAACAACAGGTTGTACATATCCACACCATGATTTAGGGAACTGTATTGTAAAAGCCATATTAACTGAGTAGTCTAAAGTCCCTCGGGCAGAATCCATGAGTAAAAGTTACTATTGGCCAGAATGTCTACAAATTCATTAAGGAACACCAGTCAACTTGCAGTTATTAAACACAATGGCATTAACATCACTAAGTACTAATGTCCCATATGACATTAGACTCAGTATGTAGAAAAAGAAAGAACGCAAGGCAGAAATAGAAAGGGGAGACCAAACTTCCATGAAATAATCTAAAGGCAGAAAAAAAAATTATTACGAGCTTACTTTGGTGTTGGAAAGAGAGTTATCTATTAGAATTAGACATGTAAGTAAAAGATATCTGTTAAAATTAGGGCAGGCCTCTTATAATCACTTCTAGAGCTGTCTCTGGTGAGGATATTGCATGAAACAAAGGATACCCAGTAGCTGGGGATATTTGCTTCTCTGGGAGTATACCATCTGCATGTTTCCATGGAATTCCTAAGCTATTTCCAAAGTCTAAAATACAACCAAAGCATATGAAACCCTAATTCTAACAAACTATTTTTATAACAACAATGTGAGTTAATATATGCTGTAACCTTTCAAAAACGTAAAAGGCAATATAAGTGTCTTTGAATTTTGTGAAGTTGTGTCATGCTAAGCAATTGTGTTAATATTATACTGTTTGAATAAAAGGGCAAGTTAATTAAGATTTGAAGTATTGATAACACTTGTCTCCAGAGATTTTGTTGAAATTTTATTTAGAAAAGTAAACATGCTGAGATAATATGTGAATTGCAAGTCACGGAAAAGAGTTGCATAAACAGTAAAGTAAAAATGAAAATACTATTCTTTGACTTTATTATATTTTGCTTTTTTTACAGGTTCAGATTTGAGTATAGTTCATCAGATGATTTCATATAAAATTGTTTCCTTGCTTCAAACAGTTATGTCAAAATTCTCTAAGAGTAACAGAACTAAAGTATCACAATATGAGTTGAGTTTATAGTTAAGCCAGAACAAAGCTTCCACTAGAATGTCAATTCTAGTGACACTGAGGCAAAGCTCTAAGCCACCATCTTAGAGTTGAGCATTTTAAACACTTAAATAAGGGAAAATCGGGAAGCCTTCATTCCTTGAAAATAGTCTGCTACAGGGCTTGATTCTCAGTTCACTGTCATATGGGAGCAAAAACCTATATGCATGGTATATGATCCAGACATTTCTATTCTCACAGCTATTTCTAGGGGCATGACACTTTACAAGTACAGATGCTCCAAGACAATATCAGAAATTCAAGTTTCTACAAGCTGTTTTGCAGCATAGAGTCACATTTTCACAATATTTTAAAATCAAATTCTGTAAAATTCTTACTCATTTCTCATGTTAGAATTGTGAAGCGAATTGGATAGTAGAAGAAACTTTTTCTATCCTAGAATAGAATCTGAAAGACTTGTAATTCATACTATTCCCTGCAGTTTCCTATAGTCAGATGATGTTGAAATTGTTATTTCCTGGATTTTGATTGATAAGTAGCTTAGCAGATTTGAATAAAATTAGAAATTAGCAATAGCCACTAACTGATATTTTCCCAACTTTTATATGTGTTGTTTACTTTTAATGTAAAGTCCTTCTGAGTCATTTTACTTACTAAGTGCAGGGTACATTACATAATGTGATGGTAAAGTCTCAATTGGCATTTATACTTCTTTTCCTTGGGTTTTAGACTAAAAAAAAATCAGAAGAAATATAATTTTAATCCATCTTTACAGTGTGCCCACTACATTATAAGTGAATTAAAATGCCTTTAAATAGAAAGTCTAAGAAGGTGATGCATCTACCATTCTTTGGAATATTGGTATCTATGAACTAAAGCCATTATTGTCCATCAAATGTTAATTCATTTTTTACTTTATTCTTTATTATAATTTTCTCTGCATTTTTTATATCTGTATTTGAAAATCAAATTGAGAAATGTAGGTGTCATAGTAATCTTGCATTTCGATATGACCTGCCTGGATGAATTACCTCAGACAGAATGGCCTGTGACTATGTCTGTGGAGCATTTACTCAATGGGAAATTGATGTAGAAGATGGACCACACTGTGAATAGTACAATCTCTGCACAAATGTGCCTAGGCTACAAAAGAAATGGGAGTTGAGTAAGCCAGAGGAAGCAAACCTCTAAGCAGCATTCATTCCTCCATGGCCTTGCCCTCTTGTCAGAGCCTGCTGTTCAGTCAACATATAAACTACAATATGGAGGGTGAGGATGATTATAGGAAAGGCAGAAAGAAGATGCGAGAGACAGATATGGGAGGGCTGCTGGTCAATACCATGCCATCAGCCGGTGTGTTTTCTCATTGTCTTTTAAAAGCAAGCAACACAAAGCTTCCTGACCAGTCCAAGAAGTTCAACGATGACCACAAATGCTTATATAGCAAGTTTGTGGTATTAGTATCTATGTTTGACTAAGCCCTTTTCCTTCAAGCTTGAACAGTCTCTCAAAGACATTTGCATAAGAGGAGGAATTTGGCAGGATATATCTTAACTAAAAACAAAGACAAATGTTGGCAGACTCATTCATGATTGATCACAATCAAGAAGTCAGCAAAGGTTAACTCCCAATGTGCTCCCCACAGACTGCATATTTTTTTCCCTGCAGTTCCTGCCTTAGCATTTCTCATGATGGACTGTAACCTGTAAGCCAAATAAACATTTCCCTTCCCCATGTTGCTATTGGTCAGTCTCTTACCAAGAGAAAGCAGGCAGGCCTTTTTGCATTTTATTTGCTTACTTTACTTAGGAAGAGTTTCTCTGAGAAAATGTACTAAGAATATATTGACACATTTTCTGTTACTGCCTTTATCTATATCTTGTTCTTGCTTTTAGCAAAGTGAATTGATAGTGACTCCTCACTCATATGTCTTTTAAAAATGCAATTAGTTCAAGGACATTTATTTAATTATATTTAGGAATGATTATGATAACATCAAAACATTCCACTCGTGCTCCTGTTTTGTATCATTGTTTAGTTAAATTTTGGAGGGAACTATAAAAGAGCCATGGGTAGGAAAGGGGAAAAATAGTATAGGGGAAATCTAGTCGACTACAGGTAATTTTATACATGGAAGGAGAATAATGGGGAGGGCGATTTAAATGAAGAGATTGTTGGAAAAATGGCAAGGACCAGCTTGAAAAGGGCTTTTGAGGAAGGGGTAAGCAATGAAGCAAATAACTCAAAGTCGAATTATGGGATACAAGCTTATGGCCTCTGCTCTATGCAAAACAGCTTTTCAGATCTCTGTCTCTGTCTCTCTCTCTCTCTGTCTCTCTCTGTCTCTCTCTGTCTCTCTCTCTCTGTCTCTCTCTCTCTGTGTGTGTGTGTGTGTGTGTGTGTCTGTGTGTCTGTGTGTCTGTGTGTGTGTGTCCATGTGTGCATGTGCATGCTCACATATACTTGCATTCTGCTGGAGATACCTTTTTCTTTCTAGTCTAGAAACTCTTTGGACAGCTCATCTCTTGCAGATCAAAAGTCTAATCTTATTTTCATATCACTAAGGCATTACCCCAGGCTCCCTTGATCCCATAATAGAATCAGCATCACTTGAACCCAGCCTCTTGATTCTTATAAAAAGACAGCAAGTATTAGCACAGACAGTAAATAGCTGTGTGGGATCCCACCCTGTAACCTTTCCTCTGCTCTTGACTGACCTTCAACTCAAGAATCTGCTTGCATGCCATTGTATGCATAAACAAACAAATGAAGTGTGGTTGGTATCTTCTGCTGCAATCACCACTCCGTGAATCTTTTTACCTCATTCCTTTATAGCTTTCTGATAAGCTAGCCCATAATGCAGCTGCCTTTGTTCCTGTAAATCTGTGAAGAGCATTGTACAATTAATATTGCATCCTTATATTTTGTGTGGTTAAGAAAAATTACATATATATATATATATATATATATAATTGGACACACACAGATATATATATATATATATATATATATATATATATATATATATAAAAACTCATGTTTTCAGTATTCTTACTTACAGCCTTAACCCTTAAGGACTGTCCTAAAGGTCATAGTGCTCTATCATTTTACTGTATCATTAGATATACACTCACCTCCCAGACTCAGACTCATGCTGTGATTATCATGTAGTCATTAACCTTGGCAGAAAGGACATTCCTCAAAGGAGGAACATGGAATTTTGTACATTATTGTACAAAGGAGAAACCACAGCAACATGACCTTTGATGGAGGGCCATGCCTTGCTGGGTGTGTTCCAGGGTCTGGAACCATGTCATTCTGGTTTCAATTTCAGAGTAGAAACATTGACTCTGAGTACAGTTACTGAGTTCTTGACTTGATTGATGCAGACTTAAAGGAGAAGCAAAACCAATATGAATAAACCAACTGCAATTATTTTATCAGCAAATTCGTCCATGGAGACTAAAGAGTGCATTCATGAATGGCAAAAGAAAAAGATACAGACACTTCGTCAATAGAAGTAGATCCCACTCTACAGTTACTAACATGCACGATTTTATGATGCAGGGAATTCATATCCAAAGACAACTTAGAATTATTCCAAAGTCCCTTTAAATAAGACTAAATTTTATATCAGTCGTGCTGAGGGGTATTATACTACAGGGGAGTTTTGCAGATCCAATAGTGAATAATAAATGGCATTGCACTGAGAGCCTGATCTTTCCCATAACTAAAACTGCACCTTCCAAAGCATTAAGCCTATCTTGGTGTCCTCTGTCAATAGTCTCCTGGATCATTTGTGCTATTTATACATATTTGGATAACTGATCTATATGGTTTGCTATGTGAATTTATTTAAGGATATACTGGATAAGACAAAACTAGAAACCACTCCTATTAAAGCTATGATCCCTAATATCAAGGCAGTAACTAATCTTTTAGATTTCTTGTGAGGCAAGGAAACTCTATGTAAGGCCTCTATAAATAAATCTGGCTGAGAAGGGCAATCGCTCCTGAGAAAATGTGGTTACATCATGGGAGGGACACAGCCCAGAGGGTATCAGGCTCTTAATGTCACTTTAGATGTTGCATGTGGAGTGAGTCTAAGTCACCACAGGGCAGACAGAATTTGTAATATTTCCAGAATGTCTTGCAGACCTAAGCAGGTCTCTGCAGGTTTTATTGGCATTTTTATAAGATAATTGTCCCAACGATATATTTGCCATCTTTTCATTAGGACTTATTTTTGTGATTGCACCCATTGGACAAGCCACAAAGTCAGTGTAAGGCTGCTCTCTGCGCTGGTGGATGTCTACCAAAGCAAAAGAGAGTAGCTTCCTCCAGGCAGTAGTACAAAGGTTTGAGATAATCACCACATTTTCTTTTAATATTCTTAATTGTGCCTTAGGGTCCAAATGTGCCCCAATTCCAGTCAATGCCTGATATATAGACTCCCTATTTTTTCCTCTATTGAAGGATAATTCTTTTCTGACCTCCTTCTCCAAATTAAAAGCACCACTGGAATAGGCTGACCTGTCTTCCAATTCATTTTCACTTTCAGAAACAGCAGATTTATCAATAAAGTCTTTGGCATTGAGTGTGGGTAGGTGTGATGGTAATAAATATGGTTCTCAGAAGAAATAACTAGCACTAGAAATGTTTGTAAAAGCAAACTAGATACCTGTAATTTTGTAAGATTTATATATAAATATGTTTATATATCTATATAAACCTATTAAAGGGTTAATTGAAGCAAACCTATAATGGGACTAAGTCCTAGATTGACAAGTAAAATGCCTAGTGCCACCTGTGAGATCCCTCCCTCTCTATTGTTATTTAGAAATGTCCCAAGACCCTCCATATAATGCAGGTTCTCCAACAAAACTTAATGATAATATTGTTTTATTGAAAATACCTTACACTTCAGTCATAGGACTTGGGGATCTAAAGCTGATACTGGCTAGGAAGCTTCCTCTCTGCTAGCTAGCTGTCTTAGCATTAAAAGGTGCTATTCAGGCCGCTAGAGAAAACTAGTCATCAACAGTCTTACCTACAAGTAAACCCCTCAATCTGTAGTAATGATCATGCTGACAAGACATGCTCACGTATGCAATAGTGGCACAATGTTATATGGGTAACCAATTACTTTCCAGTTAAGTTTAAGCTCTGCTATGGGTGTGGAAACTCATGAGTAATATTGCATAGCTGCCGAAGAATGTATGTCATGAGCTAATAGACCCAGGGGTGAACCTACTTCTATGATTTTGCTAAACAGACATAATAATAAGCTGAACTCTAAATTCTTATTCTCATATCTCCATTGAGAATTGTGTGTCCTTCAATCATGACAGGTTTTTCACTGAACAGTGAAAATAGGTTAAAGTAGAAATATAATTAGTCAAAATGAAGCGAGTGTGAGTGTATCAGTAGTGTGCTCAGCCAAAAATGGAATTTTGTACTCTTCCCCTTTTCAAGACCCATAGATAATTATAGAAGAGGCGAAAAAACTATAAAGCCAGAGGTTGGGGAAACCCAGGGTCAAACAGCATCTCCTGAAGATGATAAAGCCAAGCCACTACATTCATGGATCAAAGTAGCTGTGGTTCCCTGTACAAGGTCAAGATTGCCAACAATCTAGCAAGGGACTCATAAGGTCCCACCCATACCTGAGGCGCTAATGGTATTTGATGGCAACTTGGAGATTTTGAGACAATTTTTTATGACTTTGGCCCCTGGTAGGTTGCACATACTTCAATGGATGTCCCATCACCCTTAAATATATTAGGAGTGCAGGTGTGATCCCATGCTTTATAAAAAGAAATAAAAAAGTTAAAAGACATGCATGTAGGGAGAGTGGCGGTGAACTTGGAATGTTAGTGGGGAATGTGGGTGGCAAACGTGATCAAAGTACAGTATGTATATGCTTGAAACTCTCAAATATTTAATACAATACTATATTTAATAAAAGATGCCAAATAAAAGAAATTCTGTGAATATCAGGGGCTAGAAAAGGCAGTCTAAAAATTCTACTTCTGTAGCTTCAATTGTATTAAATTTATGTGTTTTCTATAATGTACTTAAAGTAAATACAATAATTTAAATATCTACAAAAGGACAAAAATGCAATTCATGGTTAAATAACAAATAGAAAGCTATTGTTATAACATCATAATGATTTATTATAGTTTTATCTTCAGAGAAGAGGTAAATCTACAAATTAAGTAAAAATGTTGCAGATTACCTGACAGAAAAGGTGGCCATTATATTTAATTAAAATATACAAGTCGAATATTGTTTAATTTCCATATTATTTTCCTCAAATCCAAATTAAATTTTCCTTCATACATATTTACTTGTATACTTTAGCAAGACATTTAGGTTTGGGATTAGGAATGTTGGAAATGGATTGTAACATGGAGTTTTTAACATACGGGTCTTTTCTTTGCAGAGTGATGTGAGCCCTTCCAGTAGTACCACCTCACTTCCCATCAGTCCTCTCACCGAAGAGCCACTGCCCTTCAAGGTAAAACATAATCACACCCCAAAACGTTTTTCAGTATTTTAAATGTAACAAGCATTGTATACTTATAGTTATCCACATATTTGAGGCAAGCTGATTTATTCATGCTACCTGGTTGGTTGCCTTTTGTCTTACTTTGATATCCATGGAGTAACATTTCAGCCCCTTTAGTGCTAAGATTAGGGCGGTAACATCCTAGAGATCTCATTCTTCTTAAGATGCACTATTTGAAGTATTGTTTTGCTTCATTGTTTTATTACTATCTAAAGGCTGAAGGTTGGAATATTCATGGAGCAACTGTCCCCATCATGTATGACATGGGAGCTGTGTTGTAACATTTTGGTCTGTATGTAGAGATTTTTACATCATATGTTGATTTACATGAAAGAATTTGCAGTATTTATTCTACTTACCTTTCCTTAGCAACACTACTCAATGATGCAATTGTTATAAAATAATAAATACAAATTCACTCCCCTAAATACATTCTCCAAACTGAAGGTCTATGCTACAATTAGGGAAATTTACTTGTCTACTAGGTTTAGGGCTTTTAACTATAGCATGAAAATGAACTGTACTAAGAATGTAGTCATTGATATTGTTATTGTAAAAAGCAATCTATAGTAGTCTGGATGAAAAAAATAGAATATTAAGATAGTGTTCTTAATTTTAAAGGTTTCTGTGGTTTGCTTAAAACTCAGAGTGTCCATTAGGATGTTCATGATAGTTATACATAAAATTGTTATTGTTTTTTACTTTTTCATACAAGGATTTATGTTAGTACAGCCCATACTACATCTATGCTGTGATATATTACCCAGTGATAGCTAGGGCTTCTCTTCATCACCATATTGTATCACTGAGGTAACCCTTCTAGAATGCAGTTCACTAAGGATCTTTAGGTCCTATCCATACCTGAGTTAGTTCGTGATTAGTGAAGATGTAGTAAAATTATGAAAACCTCATTTATGTATCAAAGTATTGGTAACTACTGCAAACATCTATTGGGGTATAAATGGTTTAACACAATGAGGCCATATCTTGTGCGTCAAAGTTTAGTATCATTTGGAATTTATTTCATACTATGTGGGACAGAGGTCATAGAAAAATCCACCTTTACAAAGTTTTTAATTGAATTTTCAGAGCATCACCAGAAACCATTTTGTCTTCTTAATACATAGATAAATTACAATGCTAAAAATGAATGTGTTTTTATCAAAGGTTAAAATGATCGTTTATATTCTAGAATATGCTGATATGAAACTAATGTAAGTACAACTATTTTGTTGGACTATTTGACTGGTTATAAGAGATCAATACTGTTTTTGAGCTAATGTGTGTAAGTGGTTCTTGAAAGCAATTAAGGCTTTCAAGAGACTGAAATATGCAGCATTGGCTTTGAGTACCCAATGCACTTATAGTTCATAGCATTTTACTTATCATTCAAAAATATGATTTATAGTTTTCAAAAACTTTTCATGACTATAAAACCATCTCATTACAACTTAAAATTATCTAAAATTTAATTGTTTCAATATACAGTAAAACTCTAACATTAGCTCATTTTATACAATTGATATATTTTATACAATTTACACTGTATAAATGTCACTTATACAATTAATATTGTACAGATGATAAATATATTAATTATTCTTATGTTAACAAAAATAAAAAGAAATCTTGAACAGTACTCTTATAATCATTAAAAGAAAACCGTGATATCATAGCTCCTATGTATCTATAATTTTATTCAAAATCATGATATTATGCCCACTCAATACCATGTTCCCCTCTTCTCCTCCCTGTCCTCTTTCCTATAATCTAGGTCCCTCCCTCTCTCCCCCCTCCTGTGATTGCTTTCTTCTTCCTCCCAAGTGGGATTAAGGCATCCTCACTTGGGCCCTTCAGCTTATTAACATTCTTGAGCTCTGTGTATCCTGGGTATTTTTATGTTTTGGCTAATATCTACTTATTAGTGAGTACATACCATGCACAGCCTTTTGGATCTGAGTTACCTCACTCAGGATGATATTTTCTTGTTCTATCCATTTACCTGCAAACATCATGCAACAGAAAGATTAGAAACAGGCAATCTTGGGAGGTAGGAGGTGGGGGCAGGGGATTCTCTAGATTGTACTAGAGACCTGGGAAGTAAGAGACTCTCAGGACTCAAAGAAAGGGACTTTAGATGAAAAGCCCTGCAGTAGAGAGAGGGAACTTGTAGAGCCTACCTCCAGTAGAAAGGGCATCAAGTAGAGGGATAGGGTAGCCATCTCACATCAAAAACTCTGACCCAGAATTGTTCCTGTCTGAAAGAACTGCAGGAACAAAATTGAGAAGAACCCAACAAAAAGGAGTTCTAGCGACAGGCCCAATTGGGATCCAGCTCTAGGGAAGGCCCCAAGGCCTGACAGTATTACTGATGCTATGGTGTGCTCACAAAAGGGGGGGGCTATCATGACTGTCCTCCGAAAAACCCAACAAGAGTCAGATGCAGATATTTATTTCTAACCAATGGAAAAAAGCTGGTGATCCCTGTGGCTGAATTAGAGAAAAGGTGGAAGAAGCTGAGGAGGAAGTTGACCCTATAGGAAGACCAGCAGTCTCAACTAACCGAGACCTTCAGATACTGAGGCACCAACCAGGAGGCCACCAACTGATGAGAGACCACTAACAAATATACAGTAGAGTACTGCTAGGACTAGACTCAGAGAAGATGTACTTAACCCTCAAGGCTTGAGGCCCCAAAGGTGGGGAGGTCTGGTGGGGTGAGGGGTGGGGTTGGGTTCATCCTCTTGGAAATGGGGAGGGTGGTAGAGAAGATATGGGATGTGAACCAGTCAGATAATGGTATGGGAGTGGGATAAAGTATGGACTATAAAAAAGATTAAAGAATAATTAAAAAAATCATGATATTAGACTGAGGAAAGAACACAGTCACTAAAATGTTTGCTCTGGATTTAGTCTCAGAGCCTATTTTTTAAAAATAATCCACATACTTGTAGTAAATGTGTAGTTTGAACAAGTGGAGGTGGGGAAGGGTGTTGGGGGGGGGAGAAGCTTCAGTCTCTGTTACCTTCTGTTGGATCCCCTTTTCCCTACTTGGACTGCCTGTTGGGCCTCAAAAGGAGATGTGCCTAGTCCTCCTAGGACTAGATGCCCCTGTGTGGAATGGTTCCCAATGGGGGCCTTCCTTCTCCTCAAGAAGAGGATGAAAAGTAGAGGGAGAAATTTGTAAGGGTAGACTGGGAGGGGAGCAAAAGTGGGCTTTGATAGAGATGTAAAGTAAATAAAAAGTAAAAATAAATAATAATCCAGAGACGTCTGGAGTGGTGCAATGGATTTATATTGTACGGTGCAGGCTGAGACAGGAGTGGTCTTGGGGATTAGTAGATAATCAGCCTAGCTTGCGTGAGCATTTGTAGAGTAATGAGAGACCCTTTCTCAAAGCAAAATAGGTAGATATTGCCTGAGGCATGGTATCCATCAATATCTTCTTCTTTCCACATGCAAATACCTATATGTACAGCCAGACACACGCAGCACACATAAATATATTTAAGAAACATGGTAATATTTATTTAATAGAAATAATTGATATTTTTACTTCCTAATTACTCACCAGGAATAAGAGAGAGAAAACAAGCAATGCAGCAATTCAGTCAGCGATACGGCTTTCAGAACTGGGAACCTTGTGGACTGCATTCTCCAGTTTTCAGTCTCAGTGACAAATATTTGAGGGAGTAGTTAAAGAAAAGGAAATGTATATACACTCATGGTTTCATATCCTTCAGCTTGTTGTAGCTGGTGAGACATAACATCATGAAGACAACTTGCTGTAACTCATTTATTGTTGCCCTGAAGCAGGGAGAAGTCCTGGGAAGTGGGTAGGAACAAGATATGTCCTTTAAAAATGTGTCCTCAGGGGCTGGAGAGAAGACTTAGAGGTTAAGAGCATTGGCTGCCCTTCTAGAGGTCCTGAGTTCAATTTCCAACAAGCATGCGGTGGCTCAAGAGCATCTGTAATGCGATTCGATGCCCTCGTCTGGCTTGCAGGTGTACAGGCAGGCACTCATACATTAAATAAATAAATCTTAAAAAAATTACACCATCAGCAGCCAACTCATCTAAGTAATCCCTGCTTTACTTCTACAGAGCCACCCTCTTGTTATATCTGCAGTTTTACATTGGCTAGGCCAGAGCCCTCATGTGCACACCCAAAGGCTTTACCAGCAGCCCAGATGTCAGTGAATCCAATCACATTAACATTCAGGCGTACCACCAGCTTCCTAAACGGTAGTGATCCCTGAACCTAAACCCATCATCACATATGTAACATCCAGTAAACAAAGGCACTGAGCCTGGAGACACAGGCCCTGGGACTGATGGAGGGTTTGCTTTTCTCTTTTCTGCTGGGAAGTAGTTAAATAAGCAAGAGAAGTTACCTCCTTCTGTCACCTATGCTTACTTAGGATTAAACTAGGACCGTTGGGTGTAAAACAAGATGACTTTTGTCAGCTAAATTATGCTTCAATAGTGGCATTTCCTTTACATATCTTAAGAATGACATTCTGACTAAATTGGCTTTAACACATAGCATGTAAAATACAAATTGAAAATTATTGTATAAATGTCCAATAGTTACAGCCCTATTAATATCTGTGTGTTTATTTCTCATTTATTTACTTGGAGAATTTCTAAGAAGAGTTCTATATTTGTATCATTTCCCTCTCCCTCTGCTATTCATGTGTCTTTATTTTAAACATATATGTTTGCTGAGAAGTTAACTGTTGTTAGGAATGGTCCACGGTAAGATATCGTAAATTAATGTTTAAAAAAGCTAGATAATATTCCAAAGATAAGTATAGTTTTTGAAAATTTATTCAACCTTGCTTTAAACAATTGTAAAGTCTTGGGATTCTGCCTTTCTTTGCAAATAAAAGTGACGGACAAAGTAATGATATGTCTATATCAGGTTTCTCTCTCTCTGTCCCTCCTCTTTCTCCTTCCTCCCCCACCCACACTAACTTACACATCAAAGCACACAGACAGACAGATTCCAGACTCCCTATGAGGAGAGTGGATCAGGAAGTGAAAATTCTGCAACACTTTTATACGCTTGGGGATTGGATGAGTTCCCTTTTCCTCAGAATTTTGGATTATTCCATGAGAATTGGATAATCCAGATTGAAAAAAAAAACTGATTCCTATCACAGCAACCAATAGAATTTGTGGGAGATTTGAAAGTTCCTTTTGCCTTGGTGAGAGAGAAGTAGGGCGTCTGTTATCATATTTAAGTAGAACACTCTTTAATCTATGTAGAGCCTCCTTTCCTATCTGTATGCCAGTTGAGGAGCTGTGGGACTTCTAAACCCTCATTATCATGAATCATGATCTTTACAAATTTGTTTGTACCTCAGTGAGGCATGGTGTTTATAGTTTTGTCTCTTTGCTGTCAAAAGTTATGTTGATTTTATATATTAAATTCATGTTATAATATCATAGTTTCTTACTCTTGTCCTGTAATAAACATATCAGACTTGTACTCTACTTCTAAAGTGTACTAAAGTACTAAAGAATCACATATATTCCCTCAACTCCCATCAAATATACCTTTACTTATTACCCTTACTGAAAAATATATTTCTGCTTTGTTATTTTCAGCTTCTTGGAGTGTCTTTGATGTAGGTTATACAGAACATACAGTATACAGAGGAGACACTTTCTCTGACATATAGCTACCCACTCGAAGTAGAGTTACAATGAGACACAAACACCTCCTTTTTGATACTCTACTTCATACGAGATAGACACTCTCCAGGACCTCAAGCTACCCCCTTCCATACAGCCACTTCCTCTGAGGTACAGATACATTCCTTGAAGTCCAGGTTCCCCTTCTGAAGGTAGCCAAGCCACCTTCTCTAATGTACACGCACACTCCATACTCTCAGGACTCCTGACCCCTGTGAGGTACTGGTGAACACTCTGTATAAACTCTCTCACAAGTATAGTCACTTTCCCAAGCACTGAGTTAGAGTTACAGTTGACTATTTTCTCACTTTCTTCATGGATCAAGGTTCTCTGGTTACTTTTCTTCATTTCCTAAGGTCTCCATTTTGCCTAATGTAGTCTTCCATTTTCTTCTGAGATTATTCCCCTGTCCATAAAGCAGCAAGGCTACTGGAAGAAAAATATCTCTTTAGAATATTTTTGCAAGTAGCATTGTGTCTGACTCTTCTCTGCCCTGGGCCCCCAGTTAACTCTAAGTAAAAGAAAGCTACTCCATTCAACTATGAAAGGAATAGAAATACAAATTCACATCTGAAAAACTTGCTAGAATATTAGGGAAGGACATGTGTGTCCCCACTATAGGATTATAGAGCCTTGACTCAGGATTTATTGACATGTAATATAAATCACATACTTTGCCCTTTATTATATCAAATTTCATTGTGTAGAAAAAGATAAAAAATTATATCAACTCTAGATAGATTATAAAGTTTTGCATTTATTTATGTATTTTGTGGGTAGAGGGAGAGACATGCTATAGCACATGTGTGGTATTCAGAAGACAATTTGCGAGAGTTCTTTCCTTCCATCGTGTGGATTCTGGAGAGCAAACTCAGGTCACCAGACATGTTGACAAGTACCTTTCCATAGTAAGGCATCTAACCAGCCAGGAGAATACATTTTTATTTTAGGTTTTAATTAGAAACAATTTGTACTCATTGTTTTAGAAAAATTATAACTCGAAAAGCTGTAAGCATATAAAGTGGATATGAATCTTAAAGGTTTTAAAGCATATGCAACTGAGATTATTTTTCTCTTCTAAAATACAAATACACAAACCGTACACTCCACTTGAGAATTCCCTAAAACAGTACTTCTCACTGGGATCAAAAAACCTTTTCACGTGGGCAACATATAAGATATTGTACCTATGAGATCTTTATGTTATGATTCACAACAGTAGTAAAATTATAGTTATGAAGTAGTAATAAGATAATTTTATGGCTGGAGACTCCGCAACATGAGAAACTATATTAAAGGGTTGTAACATCAGGAAGACTGAGAATCGCTGCCTAAACCTTGCCTACTTTCAAGGGAAGGTTAGGATCTCTGCTCCAAAACGCCTTTTATTCTAGATATAAGACAGAGAATTTAGTTACCACCACTTCCCAAACTTTATTGTACATAAATATTACCTGGAGAGGGGGTTAAAAACATAAGTCTGATTTGTTCCATCTGGGAGGGAACCTGAAACCCTGCTTTGTGGATCGCCTCAGGAGCATATGCATCATAGGCAGCTGAATTATAATTGCCACTAATTTGAGAATTTAGTATTTTGAAATGCAATTGTAAATGTGCTTACAAATTCAGATAAGCCTAGATCTTATGATATAAGTCTTTAATTCCAAAAGGTGAATTCTGATGAACAATTTGAGCAATGCAGCAAGTGAGCATCGTTTAAATTGAATATGCAGATGCTCATTTCCTCTGCCAGCCTTTTAGCTTTTAGACATCTGTGTCATTAATTTGAAATCCTCATGATTATAGACTGAAAAGTGTCTTAAGAGTTCTGGTACAGAAATTGAAGTATATTCATGGTAGGTTATTTTCAATATAAAATATTCTTAGGAAGTAGAAAAAAATAAAATAGTTTCACTAAATAAAATGAACCAGATACCTCTTGCCCTTTATGATAGTCTAATATATTACACAATACAGCATTGTAAAAAATCAAGATTGTCCAGTTTGGGGTTTTGAGACAGGTTTTCTCTGTACAGCCTTGGCTGCTCTAGAACCTAACTGAGAGACCAGGCTGGCTTCGAATTCAGACATCCACACGCCTCTGTCACTCAAGTGTTAGAATTAAAGGCATGCATCACCATTGCCAGCTAGGGATGTCCATTTTTAAAGAAAACACAGTGTACAGTCTCTACAATAATGATTTTTGTAGCATTAGAGACAATCTCTGAGATCTTGCCCAGTTTTGCCACGTTCTTCCTGTTACTACTCAAGTCAGTTACTTTTCTTCTTAATCTTCACATCTACAAAGCAAAATCAAGTACAATTATCTCGCAAGACAATCAAGCGCCAGGCTGAGAAGTGGATATGAGGAAGGCACACATAAAGCACACAGTAAAACAATAGCCGAGTACTGCAGGTTTTCTTGTCATGGAGGCAGAAGCTCCAACTTAAGGACAAGAATTCCTGTGTAGAGATAGGAACTATTCATTAAGCTATCATTTTTTTACCTTATCGTCAGATGGGAAAAGAATATTCTACTTTGAAGATGAGTGTTTGAAATTCAGAAGTCATGTTATATATTTTTATGCTATCACACACCACCGTGCTTTTATAAAAACTAATTAACAGAAATGTCATTCTTGTGAAGGAAGAAAAAAGTAAATATGTACATTGTGAGGATAAACTCATAAATCTAATAAAATCTTAAGCAGAGAAAATACAAGATTGTTTCTGTTTCGTAGGCATATGGGATTTCTTTCATCAAAAAATATGACAGTAGTTTTTGTGAATTCTCTAAATTCACATAGCAAGGCAACCAATTGACATCCTAAATTCATAGCTTCCACTGCAGGAACCAATCTATCTCCACCAGGATTCTGGGGAACAAAATCTTATTTTAAACAAAGAAAGGCTGATAATTTATCCCTTCAAATATCCTCCCTATCAACTAGCTTCAAGTTATTTTGTCTAGAAGGATCATAGGGGAAAGGAATACACATCGAGACTTAGGAAAGAGGAGTCCATCATGGCAAGGACATTACAGAATTCTATGTCCTTCACGTGTGGAGAGTGAGATTTTCAGTGGTTTTTCACTTTTGGAAATTAGTGGTCCCTCTTAAATACTTAAAATCACGTATTGTTCTCTCAGTAAGAGCCCACTATATATATAGTTCTGCGTCACTGCTTCAATTATCTATTAACTCATTAATTTGTTTATTAATCCATTTACTGATCAACTGCTATGGGCTTAGTAGAATTCTAAGACATTCAGATCTTAATGTAAATAACAACAACAAAAACATCCCTGATGTCATGATTTCTGAATTCTCATGAAAACAAAACAAATCAGCAAGTATTATATAGTGTGTCAGCTAGGACTGATTGTGTCATGAGAAGAGTAAAGCAGAATTTCAGAAAAAGCAATTGATGCAGCAACATTTCATTTCACAAAGGAAGGCCAAAAGGAGCAAGTCTCCGCATCTGTATCTGTTCGTGTGATTTTTCTTGACATCTTCTACTTGTGCTCTTCTGTTGCTGTTGTTGTCTATTTTGTTACTATTGTCCGATTGAGATGTGTTAGACTTTTGTTTTACCATATTATGTCATAGTACATTTAATGTTATACTATATAATATTTATTATATTATATTATAATCCCCTGTAAACCTGTTTCCTAGAGAGACAAAAAGGGGTGGATCCAGATGAGAAGGGAAGAGTGAAGGACCTAAGAGAAGTAGAGGGAGAAGAACCAATAATTAAGATTTATCAAGTGAAAAAAGTTATTTTCAATAAAACAGGAAGTGGGGAGAGGCCAAATAAAGCTTACCGTGAATAGGAAAATTTTAACAGAAGCATAATGAACAGAGGAGAAAACCATATTTCTGAAGGAAGAGTCTTGAACACAGGAAGTACAAAAGCTGGGAGGCATGAAGATGACTGGCTCATTACGCATTGTCCTTGTGACTAAGGGAGAATGAATAACGACTCAGGTAATGCAGAGCTATGATGGGGGGGAGATGGAGAGAGAGAGGGAGAGAGAGGAGGGGGAGAGAGAGAGGGAGGGGGAGGGGGAGGGAGAGGAGGGAGGGAGGAGGGAGGAGGGAGGGAGGGGAGGGGAGGGAGAGAGAGAATGCTAGCCAGAAGGTCTTGCAGGCTGGGTATAGACTTAGAATCTTCTTTTGCCTGTGACAGAAATTCATTGGAATATTTACAGAAAAGCCAAAACAAGTTTAGAGTTTCTGTTAGAGTTATTACTTTGCTTTCTGTGTTGATAAAATCAATGGGCAGCTGGCAGAAGAATAGAGCACAGGATCTTGTAGCACATGGATTCTGGTAGTTCGAAGTGGAAATGTGGACTCCCAGTAGGGAAGGTCAGAAGGACTAGGGACGGTGGATGATGTGGAGGTACACCCTTATCAAGAAGGAGGGAGCAGAGGGACTTATAGAACAGGAAATCGAAAGGAATATTTGGAAATTTAAATTAAAAAATCAAATAAGCGAAAAAAAAGAAGAGAAAGTCTGGAATCCTGGAACCAGTGCCCATTGGTGCATTGTGAGTGTGGGCAGCAGCAGAGACTGATAGCCAATCACGCCCAGCATAACCTAAAAGTAAATAGTACAACTCATTGCTCTAATAACTAATATTCTCTCTAAGTTTGTTTTAATAATTACTGGTTTGGTGTTACAAAGGCAAAATGATGTAGAGATTTCTGGGGTTCTATTTGCTTGTGTGGTTTGTTTCAGCGAACGTGAGGAAAGGAAGTGTGAGCTGGAAGGCAGCATTGGGTTCATCAGGCGACTGTAAAGTCAGTCTATCTATATCTATATCTATATCTAAATCTATATCTATATCTATATCTATATCTATATCTATATCTATATCTATATCTATATCATCTATATCTATCTATATCTATATCTATATCTATATCTATATCTATATCTATATCTATATCTATATCTACCTATCTATCTATCTATCTATCTATCTATATACATAGAGAGAGATGTAATTTGACATAATTTATGGTAAGTCAATATTTGCAGGAGAAAAATAAAATTCATCCATATTTACTAGAAGTAAGCAGACAAAATAAAATTCTCTAGGGATAAATGAAGGATATTGAATATAACATGAATATAAAATGGCATTATTCTTTTTTTTTTCTTTTTTTTTTCCGGAGTTGGGGATCGAACCCAGGGCCTTGCGCTTCCTAGGCAAGCGCTCTACCACTGAGCTAAATCCCCAACCCCAAAATGGCATTATTCTTGCCTTAGCCTGTTTTCTTCTGCTCTAACAAAACACAATGTACTTGCGGAATTATCAACACAGAAGTGTGTTTGGGTTACATGTTTGCGTAGTAAGAAGCTTAGGGGGTGGCATCTAAGTCTGCAAGGATCATCTTGCTACATCAAACATGAACAATATGCAGGTGAGCACATTTAGGACAGAGAGATAAAGGAGGTCATTGTATGATGAACCTAGCCCCACTGTAATTATGGCACTCTCAGGATGGTGGTCTTAATCTTCCACACGGGCAGAGCCCCCACGGCCTGATCGCCACATAGCGCCTGACTTATAAAGCCATTACAGTGGAAATGAATTTTTAACATGAGTTTTGGAGGGAATTTGCAAACTGCAGCCATTATAAACACAATTTCAAATAAAAACCCTGTGTGTTTTTCTAATGATAATAATTTTATGATTTATCTGCTTCCTATAAAGCAAGGATTTTAATCAGCTACTTCTCAGTACTCTAAAATAGACTGATGAGTTTATGTATATCTATGTAGTAAACACTTAAAAGTTTGTCAGCCCCAAATGACAGTTTCTTGCTGAGATGTATGACTTAGCCCTCTGGGTAGATTTTGTATAAAGTTTTAAACTAAGTGCACTTGGATTTGCACTTGAGATACTATGTATATTCTCTTACATTTACTATCTAAATGTAAGAGAGATAACTATTGAAGTTAACTCTGGTCCAGTACCTAGGGTCTATGAGTAGAAAGAGCCGTTATACATTTGTTGCAGTTGTTGCTTCAACAACTTCCTTCTTTTCATAGACTCTCTTGGGTTATTGGAAAGTATGGTGTTAACTATAGTATATGTTCTATGAGAAAGTATAATCTTCAGGCCAGAACTCCACCAGGATTAAATACTGCCAATAGCAAGAAAATCCAGTGCTGTCCATGTGACATTTTTGTTCAGTGAAGCCCACTAGAAACTCACCAGTGAGTACTCCATTGCAATTTGTCATCTGGGAATCCTATACCCAGAATGGACTAAGATTCCAAACTTCTAGAAAGAAATCAGGTGCCCAGCATAAGCTGTGCTGTTCATACAAGCACTTCAGCAGCTGGGCACCATTCTTGCCATCATGGAAGCTTTGTGTGTAGGATACTGGCAAAAAGATAAGCCAAAAGATGCAACCAATTGACAGCCTTATAGAAAAGCCTTACCATGAAGAGTATAATAACACCCTAGGGTTATCAGCTCAAACTGCCATGCACCAGATGGCTCAAACAATGAAAGTTTCTTTCCTAAGAGTTCTGGAGAGTAAATCTCAAAGGTTCAGTCTACTTTGGTTTCCACATTTTTGCTGTCCTCATGGCTTAAAAGAGGGCACCTTCCTAGTGTGTCCTGTATGTATCAATCCTTCATATTCTCTCCTCATTGCCAGTCCTATTGATACCAATGTGCCCAGTAACATCTTCCACTTCATACCTATCCTTTTCTAAATGCCTTATCTCTAGATGTGGTTATATTGAGAACTATATTGATTCGTGGCAACACAATCCATGCTGGAAGGAGTAGGTCGAGTCAAACTTACTATGTGAATTCAAACAGGGAAGACCTTTGCTGAAACATAAAGAAATTAATTACAGTTTTTGACAGAAATGACAAAGAAATAATAAAAACTATCATTACTCTACTCAAACGTCTCTCATTAAAGATGTTTCCAGTACTATTAAGTTCTTAGTCAAGCATAGGAATTTGGAGTCTGAAAATACAGAAAGATTTGTCCTCATCAGTATACTTATGACTATAAGTTCTATGGTTATCTTAATTTCCATTAATTTAATTAGTTAAACTTCATGCCAAAAAATTCCTCATGTCACAGAATTTGAATTAATCAAGTGTCCATAAATTATTGAACACTACACATAATGTAGACACCTAGGAAAATATAAGTTGAAATAACAACTGCCAGTATTATCCTCTGTAATCTTTCTCTCATATTATTTTATGCTTTTTTTTCCTCCTCATTCTGTCATAAGTTTAGGATAATTTACCTGTCATTTGACCTATACAGATAGTAGTAATATTGTATGATTCTTCATATTGTCAGAAAATGAAGGTTTATATTTAAGTAAGAAAAATACATAAATTAAGCCCAAGTGAATTGTAATTTATGCTAAAGGACATGTAATATTGTTCACACAGAGTAGACCTCTGAGAAAAGATTTTAATGGGAAAAATAAGTACTATGTACTAGCTTCACATTGCTGTCCAATTCTTCCTCTTCACTCTCTAAATAATTTCAGGCATCATTGTACGAGATAAAGAACTTGTCTATATTAATATATATTGAAAATAATAGCATGCCATTGTTATCTAGAACTTACACTCTTGATTTTTTTTCCTCATTTAAACTTCAGTAAGTTTGTTCCTCTTTGTCCACGATTTTGTCTGAATTCTTTAAATGCCTCAAGTGGTACAGAAAGAAGCCCCTCTGTGCCTGGATTTGTTTAGCATCCTTTTAGACATGTGGCTTGCTTCTATCTCTGTAATGAAATATTAGGATCTCAACTGCAAGCATTTGGTAAAACATCCTCTTGAAAAAATAAACTCAAGCATCCTGTTTTTGTCACTTGGAGAAATAGAACCTCCAAGAGTGTCTGATACAAATATTTAGAATACATTGCACTGAGGTTAGATTTTAGATCGTAGAGGAAAAGTTTGAATGCAATGGATTTCATGTACAGAATGTTAGATATTTTTGAGTACTGCATTTAATTGAATACTGTATCTAATTGTGTGTAAAAGACAGAATATTAGATTGCTACAAGAAAAATACTAATGCCAGTGAAGCTCTTGAAAATTAGGAAAACAAGCAGGACTTTCAAATCACTTTTGAAAAAAAATGAAGATTTTTAAGAAACCACCATTGTCATCTCATTATTGGTTTGGGATCCAACATTAGTATATATCAGCATGTGTTCTGTTTGTCTGTGGCATGATCACTTTATTTGAGAGCCATAGGACCAAACATTGGATGATTCACTGCGACTCCACTCCACAGCACCTATTGTCTCCAAGAGAAGCTTTGTTATGAAAACAGGAACCGCTGATCAGTGCTGTGGACATCACCATTCATAGTAAGATTCCCTAAGTCTTAATGGGGATATAATACATCGAAACAACTTGACACAAAAAAGTTAAGGTATTAGCAGGAAAATGGATGTAACTGGCAGTAGTCCTAATAATCCTGCTTATTTCACATATATATATATATATATATATATATCATGCTACTACATCTTCTCTTTAATATTTAACAACGAAGATATAATGGGAAGATTATGACTTCTTATTAGAATACCCACTTGACAGACTGACTATGAAAAGCTACCAAATGTAAAATCAGTGTGAAATTAAAGTATCTAGAGTTATTTATGTTTATCCTGTCTTGGCCAATCTAGCTCAGTCAGTCAACAGGGTCTTAAGGGAGGCAGTGAGGATTTTAAAAAAAAGACAATTAGACAATAATATATAGCCTGACTCCAGCCAGTGCTGAGCCTGAAGCGATTTCTTTTTTCCAGTCTGCTTTTAAACCATTTTAAGTGTATGCAAATAATAGTCAGCTCTAGGTCAAGAACAAACAAGGCAATAAATAAAGTTTTGTGATCCACATTTCTAGGGTCTTATCAAGATGACCAAGATAAAAGGAATCCCACATATTGCTGACTGAGTTTACCTTTAGCTTTGTATCAGCCCAAATGTAATTATTATCTGAGCCTACTTCCCTGTCCTAGCCCAAAGTCAATTTCTTGCCTGAGCTTACTTCTTTGTCTTAGCCTAATGTCAAACTCTTGCCTGAGCCTATTTTCGTGTCCTGGCCCAATGTTAAATTCCTGTCTAGTTTCTAGAAGCAGTCTGAAAGCTCTCCACAAATTCTCTACATAAATATCAACTGAATGTTAAAAAATAAATCAAACTGATACATGGTCTACAGAGTGAAAGTTTGTGCCCTCTCAAAAGTCAAAGCTTAAAATGTTTTTCCCTAATGTGATGTTATTAGCACCATATTATTATTAAGCCTAAGCTATTATTACACATTATTTATTATACAGGTTTTAGGCCTGAGCTGAGACCTCAGTGCCTAATTTTTTTTCTGTGATAAAACCCCTAGAAGTAAGTTAAGAGAGAAAGGAGTTCCTAGGATCACAGTTTTAGAGGTGTCAGTCCACAGTCCTTGAATCAGCTGGGATGGAGTCCATGGTGAGGCGAGATGCCATGACAGCAGAAGCATGTGGGGCAGCCTCTTCACAATGTCAGGATAAAATGCAGTCCTTAAGGACACACCCAATGACCTGGACCTTCAACCATTCTTCCCCTGTGATATTTCACCATCTCCAAATGATATTATCATAATATTAACCCAGATGGCCCATTTGTTGGTAGCACATGCCAGGCTGTAGGGAAATCACACGAAGACTGTTATAACTAAACCTTTAGGGTGTGCCCTATCTCTTACGATATTACCGTTAGTAGAAACGTCTGTCTCGGAATCCAGTAAGATGCAGCACCCAACAGCAGGCTCTGCCTCTTCTGCCTCTTAGCTTTAAGAACTCAAGATACACATTTTTTAATACTCATAGGCCACTGAATGTGGTGTTCTTTTATAGCAGTCAATGCAGACTACAATAATGAATTTGAAACTATAAATTACAATGAATAGGGAATTGAGTGCAGTTAATTAGATCTTAAGTGAAAAAACTTGGAATTGGCTGTGTGTTTCCTGGTAACTATAACATTGCACAAGAACATTAAACCTTATAAGGGCTCAGTAGGGTGCTTGTAAGGAAAGACAGATGGAGTCAAGAATGGAAGGTGGATGGAAAATATTAATGCACAGTGTATGTACAATTATATTAAATTTATGTTAAATTATGTTGTTCAGTTTCAAGAATAAAGCTGTAGTGTAGCTAGGTCTTGCTTTTACAAAACACATCGTAACTTCACTAGAGCTCATTAGTTTTTACCAGTGGAACTGAATTGTTACAGAGTAACTAAAGGTAGAGGATTTCGGCTCACTTTTCTCATTACAGGTCTTCTCTAGAGATGGGACAGTGGCACTGGAAGGAAATTAAGTGGGGTGCGTTTGGCAGTAAGATCTATAGGAATAAAGGAAAGAGCTATTCTCTGACTAGCACTTACCATTTTTCTCTTCTTTATTTTCTCCTGACCCTAGTCAGGGATTGTCCCCATTTCTCACCACTCTTGTCACAACAATTAGCAAATATATATTGAGTCTTAAAATGTGTAAGAACTAATAACAGAAGTGGACATATTTTATTCTAATTATAGAAAGCTTCAGGAAATCATGGTGCAGGATTCATTTGAGCCTGGGGAACTGCAAAATGTTCCAAGTGGATATTGAGAGACATATCAGACGCCAATCCAAGTGTCAAGCTACACATGAAGATAAAAAGCCAACCAGCCTTCTGTGATGTGTTATAGTGGGCCATTCAAGCTGGTGTAGAAGACGATCTATATTTCATGTAAGCCAGGCTTTCTTATGCAGAAAGTAAGATCTAAGAAGCAGGCAAAAAAACAAATGAAAGACTCAAAATAAAGAAAATGATATATGCTGCTTCTAGAGCATAAATTCCTCGGAATAGGGTCTCAGATTTATTTGAAATGTGTCAGTCACTAAAATACCAAGTAGACTGGATCAAGTAAAGTATAAAAGATATGTGGATACTTTTATACTATATGGCATTGATGATTTGATATCTGCATAGGCTACAAATAGAATAGAAACTCTTGATGTTAGTATTAAAATCATAATTGTAGAGGATTTTTGAATTAATGAATATTGCCAGCAGCATTTTACATTAACCTTTGGGGAAGTTTTCATTATGTAATCGTTCTGCCCTCTTCTTCTCCCCTTCTGACATTTGAAGACCCCTGTTTTCTCTCCAAGTCTCTCCAGATAGCCAATTTTAAGGTTCACTGATTAGTAACCTTGATTTCATTTGCACTTCCCACTCCTGTTCACCAGGCACATCTTTGCAAGACAGAGACAATAGGTAATACTATGCTTACAATGGCCAGGAATAGCATATGTGCAAAATCTTATTCTATTACTTACTAGGGAATTGTCATTCAGTTCACAAATGTTTGAGCAGTTATATAAGTTTAGGGGAAGCATATTAGTTATCCCTATATTTCTTAATTAACCAATTCAAAGACATTAATTAGTTAACACAAATAATTAAAATAAAAACAAAATAAGAATTAATACGAAATGCATAATTTATACTGCCTATTATTTAGCTGTGGTATACTTTCCCTGTCATTTCTGTCTGTCTGTCTTACTCTTCACTTAATGCCCAAAAACATCTCACCTCTTGTATGAAATTCCTTTGATATCTGATTTATAGAATTACATTAATTTTGTTTTTAGGTCCTTCTGAATAGATAAAAGTGATTATGTTCTTTGCATCATCAAATAAGGACCAGTACAGAACACACAGCCAATTAAATAAGTCAGTGATTTCTAGTTGCTTCTCCTCGACTTACCCTACCCATAACGCTGATAATATATTTTTTTTAAAAATTATTAAATTGTACAAGCAATTTCAGCTACCAAACATTCTCTAGGTTATCACTCCTTCTGAAACATGCAGACTGGCTCAGCAAAACCTAACTGCAAGTGCTGCATTCAGTGTGAGGGAATCCCACTCTTGTTGTTTGTCATGGTCTTATCTTGTGTTGTAGAAACTGGCTGTTGTCTTCCTAATATTGACTTGATAAGCAATGTCTGCCTGACAGGTGCATTCAGACCATCTGTACCTTCACTATTTCTTTTCTTCAGTTTTTTGTTTGTTTGTTTGTTTTTGCTTTTGGTTTTTTGTTTGCTTGTTTTTCTAGCCAAGCACTGTAAGTTTTAGCTATACACTCGTTTTTCCAAATTGTGGATACTGGAAACTGTATGCTATGCTACTTTAAATCACTAATTCAAAAGACAGAGGTCATTGTTTTATTTTACAGATAAGGAAATTGAAGCCTTGAGAGCATTAGCAGAACTGAGTAGAGGTCCCAGTGTTGGGCATGGTGCTGAGCTCAAAATCTGTCTCAGGTGTTTAACTTCTGAAGAACTTACTTGCTATACTGTGGGATCTGCAGTACTTTTCTTGTACCCTAAGTCTTACTGTTTATGAGTCTTTATAAGTGATATGAGGTCAATAGGAATGTGAAGTGATGAACAGATCATCAGAACAAAAAGAAAGCTTGCCTTAAGATTTGACTTCTCTTGTAATTATATTACAATTAGGTGTTTCTTTTGTCTACAGACCTCATTTGAACAGTCTGGATTATATTTTGGTTCAAATAATTTGAATTGATGAGATTTCACTGTGGATTATCTGATAGTCTGCAGAAATTCTTGGATAGTCAATAGTCCATACATTGAAACAGGAGGAACAACATTCTGGAGTGACTGCTGCCAAAAGAGGCAAGTTTAGGTGCAGAGACAGAGAAGAAAGTGGCTACTGTGAGGCTGGGGATTTGCCAGTATGACACTGTGTAGACTTAGTCTAATTTACATGCTTTCACTTGTCTATCCTTAAGTTTGGCCAGTTTTGATTGTTTGGTTTTTTTTCCTCACTTGTTAACCATCTACTTTCTGTCTGAATGCTTCTAGTCTTCCTTGAAGAAGAGATATTGCCTGGTTTCATAGAGTCCATTCCTTCCTCAGCCACACCTTCTCTCTAGCTTCTGGGTGCCCAGATGTGTTTGCTTGTTTTTGTTTTGTTTTATATTAGTTTGTTTTGCTTTGCTGTCCAGTAGAGAGTTGGGTGAGTTAGGGTATAAAGGGGTGTGAATGCTTGAGAGCTACGTCACAGGGTTTTGTCTGCTGTCCAGTTGTGCTTTCAGCTGCTGTCTACTATTAAAGAACTTAATTCTTAATGTGGAACCAGTGTTAAAATATCCCATCTGTTTTTTGTTTGTTTGTTTGTTTGTTTGAGATCTAAGTACTGTCTTTCTCTTTCCAGGGAGACATTAATATTAAACCATCTAAACAGTCCCATAGCCCCTAAAGAAATAGAAGCAGTCATTACAAGTCTCCCAACCAAAATAAAGCCCAGGACCAGATAGGTTTAGTGCAGAATTCTATCATATCTTCAAAGAAGACCTAATACCAATACTCTTCAAAATACTCCACAAAATACAAAGAGAGGGACCACTGCCTAATTCTTTCTATGAAGCCACAATTATGCTTATACCTAAACCACACAAAGACCATACAAAGAATGCGATCTTCAGACCAATTCTGTTATGAGTATCAATACAAAAATAGTCAAAATGCTCACAAACAGAATCCAAGAACACTTCAAAATGATCTTCCATCATGATCAAGTAGGCATCATTCCAGGAATACAGGGATGGTTCAATATATGTAAATCCATAAACATAATCCAGTATATAAACAAACTCAAAGAAAAAAGAATGACATGATCATCCCATTTGACAAAATTCAAAACCCCTTCATGATAAAAGTCTTGGAAAGATCAGGAATTCAAGACCAATACCTAAACATAGTAAAAGCAATATACAGCAAACCAATAACCAATATCAAACTAAATGGAGAGAAACTTGGAAGCAATCCCACTAAAATCAGGGATTAGGCAAGGCTACCAACTCTCTCCCTACCTATTCAATGGAGTATTTGGAGTCCTAACCAGAGCACTTAGACAACAGAAGAAGCTTAAAGGAATACAAACTGGAAAGGAAGAACTCAAAATATCACTATTTGCAGATGATATGCTATTATACTTAAGTGGCACCAAAAGTTATGCCAGAGAACTCCTAAACCTGATGAACAACTTCAGCAAAGTGGCTGGATATAAAATTAACTCAAAGAAATCAGTAGCCTTCCTTTGCTCAAAAAATAAACAGGCTGAGAAAAAACTTAGGGAAAATACATCCCTCACAATAGTCACAAATAATATAAAATACTTTGGTATGACTCTAACCAAGCAAGTGAAAGATCTATATGACAAAAATTTCAAGTCTCTGAAGAAAGAAATCGAAGAAGAGCTAAGAAGATGGAAAGACCTCCAATGCTCATGGATTGGCAGGGTTAATATAGTAAAAATGGCCATCTCATCAAAAGCAATCTACAGATTCAATGCAATCCCCATCAAAATTCAACTCAATTCTTCATAGAGTTGGAAAAAGCAATTTTCAAATTCATTTGAATAACAAAAAACTAAGGATAGAAAAAAACTATTCTTAACAATAAGCAAACTTCTGGGGGAATCACCATTCCTGACCTCAAGTTATATTACAGAGCAACAATGATAAAACTGCATGGTATTTGTACAGAGACAGGCAGGTAGATCATTGGAATAGAATGAAGAACCAGAAATGAATGCACACAAATATGGTCACTTGATCTTTGACAGAGGAGCTAAAATCCAGTGGAAAAAAGACAGCATTTACAACAAATGGTGTTGGTTCAACTGGTAGTCAGCGGGTAGAAGAATTCAAATTGATCCATTCTTGTCACTTTTTACTAAGCTCAAGTCCAAATGGATCAAGGAACTCCACATAAAAGCACATAAACTGAAACTAGTAGAAAAGAAAGTGGGCAAGAGCCTCAAACACAAGGGCACAGGGAAAAGTTTCCTGAACAGAACACCAGTGAATTATGCACTAAGGTCAAGAATCAACAAATGGGACCTCATAAAGTTGCAAAGCTTCTGTAAGTCAAAGGACACTGTCAATAGGACAACAGATTGGGAAAAGACCTTTTTCAATCCTACATCTGATAGATGGCTAATATCTAATATATACAAAGAATTTAAAAACTTAGACTTCAGAGAATCAAATAACCCTATTAAATATGGGGTACAGAGCTAAACTACAAATTCTCAACTGAGGAATATAAAATGGCCAAGAAGCATATAAAGAAAGATTCAATATCCTTAGTCAGAGAAATGCAAATCAAAAGAACCCTGATATTTCACCTCATACCAGTCAGAATAACTAAGATCAAAAGCATGGGTGACACCAGATGATAGCAAGGATTTGGAGAAAGAGGAACTGTTTCAAATAATATATCTGGTGGGATTGCAAGCAAGTACAACCACTCTGGAAATCAGTCTGGAGGTTCCTCAGAAAATTGGACATAATACTACTACCTGAGGACCCAGCTATACCACTCCTGGGCATATACCCAAAAGATGCTCTAACATATAAGAAAGACACATATTCCACTATGTTCATAGCATCCTTATTTATAATAGTCAGAAGCTGGAAAGATCCTAGATGTCCTTCAACAGAGGAATGGATATAGAAAATGTGGTACATTTACATAATGGAGTACTACTCCGCTATTAAAAACAATGACTTCATGAAATTGTTAGACAAATGGATGGAACTAGTAAAGATCATCCTGAGTGAGGTAACCCAATCACAAAAGAACAAATATGATATGCACTCAGTAATAAGTGGATATTAGTCCAAAAGCTCAGAGTCCCAAAGATACAATTTCCAGACCACATGAAGCTCAAGAAGAAGAATGAAAATAGTGTGGATGCTTCAGTACATTTTAGAAGGGGTTACAAAATACTCACAAGAGGAAATACGGAGACAAAGTGTGGAGCAGAGACTGAAGGAAAGGTCATCCAGTGACTACCACACATGGGGATCCATTCCACGTGAAGTCACCAAACTGAGGCACTATTGTGGCTGCCAAGAGGCACATGCTGAAAGGAGCCTGATAGAGCTGTCTCCTGAGAGGCTCTGCCAGAGTCTGACAAATACAGAGGCAGATGCTCACAGGCAACCATTGGACTGAGCACAGCTTCCCCAGTGGAGGAGTTAGAGAAAGGACTGAAGTAACTGAGGGAGTTTGCAATCCCATAGGAAGAACAATATCAACCAACCGGATCCTCCAGAGCTCCCAGTGATTAAACCACCAAACAAAGAGTACACACGGAGCAACCCAGGGCTCTTGGTCCTGTGAAGGCTTGATGCCCCAGTGTAGGGGAATGCCAGGGCAGTGAGGTGGGAGTGGGTGGGTCAAGGAGCAACCTCATGGAGGCAGTGGGTGAAAAGATGGGATAGGGGATTTCCAGAGGGGAAATAATAAAAAGCAATAACATTTGAAATGTAAGTAAAATATCCAACAAAAGAAAGGAAAAAATATTATTTGAATAATTCTATCTTGAAACCAACCTCATCTCTGGACACATATCTGTAAAATGTAATAAATGGAAATACTCAATATTGCCTGAGTATTGGTAAAAGATAGTTGCCTGCATCTTTCTCTTTTGACAGGAACAAATGTCAATTAGCAATAAGAATTTAATTTTAATTATGTCTGTGTGACAACATTTTCTGACAGAATGGTTAACAAATATAGATAAAGCATTGCACAATGGAAAACTATTAGATTTTTATCAGCAATCATTTCTAATGGGAAATATCCTAGAACAAATCTGCTTAATTCCACTTCATATGCTAAATGCAAAGATTTTAGGAAATCCAGCAAAAAGTTATCCCATGCTTACATATGTCAATATGCTCACATGTTGCCCTAAGGTTGTTTCAAAAGATGTACACATACATAGAGACAGACTTCCAGAAAACCATGGTTCAATGTCATTACATTCAGTTTTTTAAGTCAGTGTTAATACCTTAGTAAAAATAATAGAATTATTTTTCCCAACAAAAACTTTTTTCAATGTATTTGCATTGTATAACTAGGGTGCTGGCCACATAGTTTAATACATTTCTAAGTGGTAAAAGCAGTTTGAGAGCAGCTGCTTCTAAAACAGCTTTATATTTATTCTGACTTAAATTACCTATTGACTTGAGTAAGTAATTATAATTTTGTCCTAACACAATGTAACATATGGTGTTTACATTTTTCTCAAGAGCTCCTTGCAGGGAAAAAATAATACCAAAGCATCACTATAAATAATGTTTTAAGGACCCAGGGAAAAATAAACAATTAGTGGTAGTTAATAGACTGTTAAGTAGATATTGTAGAATTTGATGCTTTTTTATTGAATTATTGATGGACCGATTGAGTTTTCAGTCATTTACTTGTGGCTGGCATCGGGGAATCATGCTCATTTTGAGTAATACAGTTTTGAGACATCACTGTTAACTTTAAATTTTATTTTGTGCTATATGTTCCTCTTGTTATAAAGCAAAGCATTATCTCACATATGTATTTGAGGCATCACAGTTTTATACAGAGCTAAATATATTTGTTTTTAAAAATTTATTTTCTTTTTATTATATTTTTATTATTTTTAACATATTAAACTTAAATACATTTTAGTTATGTTCTTCCCTTCCCACAAGTCTTTCCAGATCCTCTTTATGCAGTGGCAAATTAGTTAAAGCTCTTAGGGTCCCAAAGGGTTTTGAGAATGCTACACCCATCCAAGAGCTCTTTAGTTTCACAACAAGACAAACAAACACACACACACACACACACACACACACACACACACACACACAGAGAGAGAGAGAGAGAGAGAGAGAGAGAGAGAGAGAGCGAGAGAGCTAACTTTGATATGTCTTGACTAGCTCAATGGACGGACACTTCTATTCCTCTCCTCCACTAGCATACATTCTTCCTTCCAACTTTCCTGAGTCAACTTGCTTAATCCACATTTCATCTCTGCTACCCCAGACCCAATCAGGGGAATGGCCTCTAGGGCCATTTTCCAGAATATTTACATGGTTGGTTGCTTTCTTTCCTGCAGCAATTTTTTTAAATTTTTTTTACAGTCCCATCTAATCCCTCTGCTTGTGAGTCTTGATGACTTTCCTCCACCTCCCTTAGTTTCTTAATCTAAAAGTCCCACCTCTTTAATGGTACCCAGCTAATGGCCATTGGCAATTTTATTTCCCAATCAGAGCCAACCAGGGTCATGCTTCGTTTGGTTTCTGAATGCACAGATTCCCATGTGATTCTGGGAGTCAAAATAAGACAAAGCATTAGAACCCATCCCTAACCAGTCCCTTTCCTAGCTCAATTTAGGTTCTTTATCAAAGAAACAACAGCAAAACCATTACAAGAACTAAATCAAATAAACAAAGCAACACCAAAAAGAAAACAAACCAAACCAAACAAAAAAAAACAATAACAAAAATAAACAAACCCACCAAGCCATAATGAACTAAAAAACATTAGGAAAAATGTGGATTCCATTCTATGCTGGTCAACTAGTCCTGAACATGAAGTCTGTCCTCAAGTGGGTTGATGTACCCAATATCATGATATTGGAGAACACTGATTTTCCTTCTTCTAGCAGGTATAAATGATGGTTCTGTTGTTAACCTTTACACTAGTGGCTAGTTTTTAATTTAATTAATTTAAAATATATAATGAAATAAAATAAGACAGGACAAAATCTATCACGTAGAATTTGGACCACACAAACCAATAGAAGAAAAAGAATCGTAGAGAAGGCACAAGAATCAGAGATGCACACACTCAGATTTCCCATAAAAATGCTAAATTGGAAGCCACTGCATACATGCAGTGGACCTGCTGCAGACTCCTGCAGAGTTCTTATGAACATCAGCCCTGCTATGTGGAGAAGGACTTCTTTTCTTGTCCTTTATTCCTCGGGCTCTTACAACCTTTCTTTGTTGTCTTCTATGAGGTTCCCTGAACTGAGAGAGGAGGAATTTGATGGAGAAATCCCATTAAGGGATGAAGATCCCAAGGTCTCTCACTCTGCATATTCTCTAGCTGTGAGTCTCCATATTAGTTACCATCTAAGGCAGGAGGGAAGTCTTCTGTCAATTGCTGAGGAAGGCACTAATCTCTGAGTATAAAGCAATATCATTAGGAGTCACTCTATAGATTTTTTAATTGAAGAGATGAGATATGTTTTTTAAAATTTAAATTCATAGGAAATTGCATGTAGATCAAGTATATTTTGCTTCACAAAAAGTACTGTTTTATTTGCTGTAACCCGTGACCTGCCCCAGTGAGGTCACTGAACACTCATTCCGAAGCCATCTTTTCCCTTTTGTATTAAATTTTCTACTCAAGTGCATTTAATCTTTCCTCTGATATAAATATCTTGTTGACATTTCAGTCCCTTATTTTAGACACTCTATTCACCTGTAAAAAATCAGACAAGGAAAACAAGGAGAACTATACCAACATAAAATAAAAGTGATTTAATCCCTTGGTTATGTCTCTCATGTAAGGTCATTCTGAAACTAGATGTTCTAGAGGTCTGGGCTGCTCTCTATGTGTTGTGTTGGCCTGACTCCTATTGTGTTCTGTTCTCATCCCCGGCTTCTATATCCGTTGGCACTGAAAGACTCATGTAGATATTAGATATCATACCATCACATCAGTGTTTCAGGTAATAAGAAAGAAGCACAAAGAAAAGGGGAAATGCCTTTGCTAACTGAACTAGTTTCTTAAAATGAATACCTCTGCAAAGACATACAGACCTCTCATGTTTTGCTTCTCTCATTTCACTAGAGTCGGGAAAAAGTTGGGACATACGGACTCTAACCTTTCCTGCTCTAACAAACAAGGTTGTAACTGATCCAGACCTAAGTGTCAGATGAATAATGGTCAGTGACGTAAAGAGTAACTTTGACTCTTACAGAATGCACTCAACCACTCTTCCAGTTTATTGTTGTGTTCTTCTTTAGACACATTCATTCTTTTGTTTGGATGTTTTCAATTAAATTATTTATTTACATTCCAAATATTGCCACCCTTACCAGTCTTCCCTCCCAGAGTTATTTACCTCTCCCGCTTCCCCTTTGCTTTGAGAGGATGCACCTTACCCACCTACCCTCACCCTTCTCACCTCTCCCCAGCATCCCCCTTCCCTGGGGCATCAAGTCTCTACAGGATTAGGTATATCCTGTCCCACTGAGGCCAGAAAAGGCAGTTCTCTGTTACATATGTGCCAGAGGTCACAGACCAGCTCATGTATGCTCTTTGGTTGATGGTTCAGTCTCTGGGAACTCCCAGGGGTCCGGATTACTTGATACTATTGTTCTTCCTATGGGGTTGCCATCCCCTGCAGCTCCTTCAATCCTTCCCCTAACTATTCCATAAAAGTCTCTGACCTCAGTCCAATGACTGGCTGTAAGTATCTGCATCTGTCTCAGTCAGCTACTGGTAGAACATCTCAGAGGACAGCCATGCTAGGTTCCTGTCTACATGTAACAACATAGCGTCATTAATATTATCAGGGTTTGAATGCACACTTTATTTATACTATTCCCACTACATTATTGGCCACTTTATTAACTTTTCCATCTTTTACTATCTGTCACAAAACAGTAAATTCCAGTTATGTTTGGATTCAAATTATGGAAATCCATTAACACTTCTTACTGGGAGATGCTCAAAGCTAGGAAAGTATGTGGCACTTCTGAGCATAATATAAAAATTTAAAAAAAAATGCACATGGTATGTTTACTTCTATAATCTTAAACATAAGTTGCCAAATTGTACTATTAAATTTGAAACAAAACTCCATTGAAATGCCAACAGATTTTTGGGAAATGAGTATTAGATGTAGAAACACTGTTAACTCCAATTTTTGTTTAATAAAACAATCAAGAAGCTGAACCACCTAAAAGGATGTTATATATGAAAGGGCCATTGATTTCCCTTATGCAATTAAAAAGAGGGAGAAAGAGCTGATTATTGTTATTACTTTGGCAAATTATATGCAACAAGAAGTTGATGTTTCTATAATATGTTTCCTGTTCTACACAGTATTTTAATCTTACCTAAAAGTCAAGATTTTATAACACATAAAATATTTAATGTGCTATGGATTGATTTCTTTCTAAATACTAAATAGGATTTCTATGGTCTGCTACAACTTTGTAATGACTTCTGTCTCATACTAAATTATTTTCTATGAAACCATAAGCACTTTCCAACATTTTATGGTCAATTATTCAATAATGCAATGCACTAATACAGTTTAAAATTTAAAGTTGGAGTTGGTGTGAGTGAGAATTCTTGGAACAAGTCTGTGTCTGCAAACACTAGTTGACTGATTGAAATGGTAGTGTCTGTGGAGACTTCAGAATGTGGCATGTTCAGGGACTAATTATTAATTATCTGCCTTGAGTATCTTACAGTCATGTATGTGTATGACCACTTCTGAGTACGACCTAACATCCTCTTACTGAAAGCAGAAATCTATTGAAATGGGTTAACTAACAAGACCCTACCTAGTTTTAGCCCAGGAAAAGGGTGAGTTATCAGATAACACCTGAGCCTATAGCTGAGGTTTCTCTCAATACCACATCCTTGCTCTTTCCCCAATGTATTTGAAAAGTGGCTTAATCTGTGATTTTCTTTCTTCTCTTACTTTAAAAATTTCATGAAACTGCTTCCATGCTTAAACATGGAATTGAGATAACATAAACTTGTATCCCCAGGCCATAGTCACTCATATTTGACTCCAGAACAAATGATCTCTAGGATCCCTTAAGATAAGAGCTTTCTTTTCTTTTCTTTTCTTTTTATCACTTTGATATCATGTTTATTTATTATTGCCATTTGCATATTTATGCCATAAAACTTTCAAAGAACATGAGCTATTTATGAGTAGGAAATAGAGTAATTATGTACATGTATTTAACCCTTCAGTGTTCATCTTAAATATTACCTATGTGCTTAGCTGGGCCTAGCATAGCAAGTAGCAGACAGCTAGGATCAAGAATTCATTTGGAGAATAAATAAAATATGTGCTAGACCAGTAGACACAAAGAATAAAAAAGAATGAACATTCACATCTTTTCCAGAAATTCAATTAATTGAAAACATAGTTTTATACACTATGTAAAATCTAGATATCAAATCTAACATTGTAATTTCAGTGCTCCCACTCTATGATGTGATGTTGTCAACTTGGCCTGTTTATTTGGGGCTCACACCTTCTTTATAATGTCTACATTTGTTTTCAAACTATGCCTTTCTCTTTCTCTCTTTTTAAAAATTTATTCTTTAATCTTTTTTTATATTCCAGACTTTATCCCCCTCACAGTCTACCCTCTAACTGTTCCATATCCCATACTTCCCATTCCCTGTCTCCAAAGGAGGTCCTCGCCTCTCTCCTGCACCCCACCAGACTTCCCCATTCCTGGGAGCTTCAAGTTTCTTGAAAGTTGGGTGCATCTATTCTGATTGGGTCCACACCCAACAGTCCTCTGCTGTGTTAGGGGCCTCATATCAGCTGGTGTATGCTGCCTGGTGGGTGGCTCAGTGTTTGAGAGATTACAGGGGTCCAGGTTAGTTGAGACTGCTGGTATTCCTATAGGGTTGACCTCCTCCTCAGCTTCTCCCAAATTTTCCCAAATCCAACCACAGAGGTCACCGGCTTCTGTCAGAGAAGAAAGCATTTTCATGTTGACATCTATGAGAGAAAAGTTTGCTTTCAGGGCTTGTGTTTCCATCTTTACAGATTTTTTTTATGTCATGTAATATGCCTGATTATTACTGAGTCATAGGGAATATTGGGCTGCTTTGATAACCACAGAGTGTTATTCAGGTATCCATGGTTCAAATCTACCCTAAGCACATGCCTTTTAGGTTCTTATTTCAAAAATTTAAAGAATGAAATTTTGAACATTGGATCATATTACAAACAGATTTATTACAAACAAATACAACGACACACAGAGAGATAGACAATGATGGGTAAAGTTCCCATGTGTCAGAAGCAGTTCCACAAAAATAGGATAGCAAAATACTCTTGGAGCTTTTGACAGGACTTATGACAGTATCTGGGCAGAAGTAAGAAAGGGAGTGGGATGGTCTATTTCGCCCAATCAAGTGTCTGGTGCCTCCTCTCTGTCTCAGTCATTAATCGGGAGTAGCTTTTAGGCTGAAGGGCTTAATTAGGAGAAAACAAAGCAAAATGAAGCAGAACTCTCTTTTGCATTCCTGGCTTCCATCAAGATATTCTAAGATTTGCTGCCTTGGGGTCCCTGCCTTACTTGACCAGTTCCTATTTCTGTTCTCAACATTTTTATCTAATGCATCAAGTAATCTTAAATGGCAATGTTTAAATGTTTAAATGCTTACAGAAAACCAACTTGTCTAAACAGTTTTCTATTAAGACGGAAAACTATGAAAACCGTTTCCCAGCACTTGTTATATTGAGAGCTTCAAGAAGTGCATGTTTACACAGCGGTTTCCCTCTCTTTTCTGTCTTGCCACTGTCTTTGTTCCTCACCACTACAGTGTGTGTGTGTGTGTGTGTGTGTGTGTGTGTGTGTGTGTTGT
Source organism: Rattus rattus (assembly GCF_011064425.1). Taxonomy (NCBI): domain Eukaryota; kingdom Metazoa; phylum Chordata; class Mammalia; order Rodentia; family Muridae; genus Rattus; species Rattus rattus. The sequence goes on along the minus strand of NC_046159.1, from coordinate 80,949,709 downwards.
ATCCTCTAAAATCACCTAGCAAAGTGTTCTGGATGTTTTAGATTTTCATTAAGCATTCATGGAAATACAAGTACTCCTTAAGTTTCCTTAAGTGATTCTTACTGAACATTAGTTAAAACAATGAAATGTGGAACTCATACTATGCCAGTATGTACTTCTCCTAGGATGTGAATATGAATATCTTATGTAAACTAAAAGCAAATTTATTGAAACTCAGACTTACAACTCTAAGTAATTTCAGGGAAACACTTTCTCTCCATTATTAAGAAAAATATTCATAGGAGGAAATACAGAGACAAAGTTTGGAGTAGGAATCGAAGGAAAGGCCATCCAGAGACTGACCCACATGGGGATCCAGCCCATATAGAGTCACCAAACCCAGACACTATTCTGGATGCCAAGAAGTAGGAGCCTTATATAGTGTCTCCCGAAAGGCTCTGCTAGAGCCTGACAAATACAGAGGCAGATGTTTGCAGCCGACCATTGGCCTGAGAATGGGGTCCTCAATGGAAGAGTTAAAGGGTTGAAGTAGCTGAAGGGGTTTGCAACCCCACAGGAAGAACAACAATATCAACCACCCAGACCCCGCTCCCAGGGACTAAACCTCCAACCAAAGAGTACACATGGAGTGACCTATGACTCTAGCTGCATATGTAACAGAGGATGGCCTTGTTGGGCACCAAAGGGAAGACAAGTCCTTGGTTCTGCCAAGATTGGACCCCCAGTGTAGGGGAATGTTAGTGCAGGGAGGTGGGAAGGGGTGGGTGGTTGGGTGGGGGATAACATTAGAAATGTAAATAAAAAATATCCAATAAAAATTAAATAAAAAAGAAAATCCTGTTATAAAAGAGCATTTGCAAGGGTTTCTCATAGGTTTTCTTGGCTTCAAACTGGGATTATGTAAATGGTAATACCCAAATGATGATTGGCTGTATTAAGTTACTTATCAGGAAAGCAATGGAGCAGGAGAGATTTAGATTCCAAGTAGGCAATGGATCCATATTGACTTTGAGTATTAGGCAACAACAGGAGAGCTGTGTGATGTCATAAACAGTAGCCTGGCTACTTATGTTGCTATTCAGGTTTCACAGTACTAAGCTGAGCAGAGGAAGGATCTGTTGCAGAGTTCTTCCATCTATATCTCAGTATTTATTTTTCTGTCTCAATGTGGTTTAACCATAGAGCAGATAGAATTGGATTTGGGAAAGAAGAGTAGTGAACTGATTGAAAGTAGACAACTATTACGAGAAACTCTTTGTTCCCCGGAGGAGGATACAAACTGAATAAATAACATTTGGTAACAAAAATAATAAATGGGAAATTATTTAAAGTAACTTTTATTCACCAATTGTCATCTCTAAGACTTACCACCTCTGTTTCTTTATTTAGACCTAGTCCTGGAAGCTTCTAGGTTTTGTAAAATCTAGTCTAGGCCTAGAATGTTTTTAGTCTTTTAGACTTGCTGCTGAATAAGATCATCCCTTCCTTGCTGTCTGATCTATGACTAGCTAGTCAACTCAGCTTTTCTGGCTCAAAATTCCTCTCTACGATAACCGATTCTGGCTTCTTTCAGCTTCCCCTGAATTGCTCTGCTTGGCCTGCTGCTAAATTTGGCAATATGTTCTATCTTCTAACTCCTCATTTCCTTTTTTGTTCTGTCTTCACCTGTATCTAGATCATTCTCTCTGCAACCTGTCCCTTCATTACTGTCCCAATAAAACTGCCTCTTTCTCTCTCCTTCTCTCTGTCTCTCTGTCTCTTTGTCTCTCTGTCTTTCTTTGTCTCTCTCTGTATCTCTGTCTCACTGTCCCTCTCTGTCTCTCTGTCTTTCTGCCCCACCCCTCTCTTCCCTGATCTGTTATATAACTTCACTTCTCATCTCTACTATGAGAATTGAGCATATCCTCTTCTGTCAAATCTTTCTCTGATTTGTCACTTTGTTTGCCACTCAATTTGCATCACTTTCTAACATGGGTGTTTTCTTTTGTAAACTAACTTTGCCATTATTGTTTGGTATAAAAGGTGTATCTGTATTCCAGCCAGAGAGATTAACAGTATGTGCTAAGGTCTGAGCCACACTACAACTAAAAAAGTAAATAGCACAATATTGGGGTTCACAGTGTGGTTAAATATCCTGAAAGAAGAAATTAAAAATAGGGGCTGGAGAGATGGCTCAGTGGTTAAAAGCATTGACTGCTTTTCCAGAGTTCCTGAGTTCAATTCCCAGCAACCACATGGTGGCTCACAACCATCTATAATGGGGATCTGATGCCCTCTTCTGGTGTGTCTGAAGACAGCGATAGTATACTCATATACATTAAATAAGTATTATTTTTTAAAAAAAGAGATGAAAAATATTATAAAGAATTTAATATTATACTTAACCAAGGGAATTTAAGTATACTTTTAGCATGTGCTCATTGAGATTGCACTAATATGTTTAAGTTATGAATATCTACTATCTTCCATGGGAAGGGTATTATGTATGATCCTGTGGAGCTATGAAGAATGTATAGATCTTGCTCTCAAAGAGAATAAAATGTGTGTCAGGCTGGAAAACAGGTGCTGCAGTGAGAAGAACATAGTGTTCCATGAGCAGCTCGGTTGTTTCATGTGATGGTTACGGAACATCAGTAGGGCAAAAAAGAACCTAATATTGCAGGGTACTATATTTAACACACCAATATTTTGTCATTATCTGTGTGTATTATTGTGGATGATTATTATTTTTCCTACAGTATATTTTGATTCTATTTTCACCTTAGCTCCTCTCAGATCCTCCCCACCTCCATACCCACCCAACTTCATTTCTTCATTTTCTCTCTTTCTCAAACAACAACAACAACAACAACAACAACAACAACAACAATCTAAAGAGGCAAAAATATCAAACCAAATGCAAACCAAAACCACAAAAATCAAAACTAACCAACTAAGCAAGAAACAAAAACATGGTGTTTTTTTTTAATTTTTTTTTATCCAACTCCTGATCATGGGTCCCCCAGTAGTGTGCGGTTTATACCGTCAGTGTCATTTCACTGAGGAGCACTGCCTCTCCCCTCTGCAGCAGGTATCCATTACCAAACTCTTCTTGGTTAGGGGCGAGACTGTTCATTTCAATTCTAGTAGAATTGTATAACTTTCTTCTAAATATTTTTTTCTTAAATTCTTGTTGGGTATTTTCTTTTTCTTCATGAATCCATTGTATCTTTCCCTAACACCTGTGATACCAAAGATTTGTCATGATTAGTTAAAAACCCTGATTATTAATTAATTTGGACAACACTTCCAGATAGCATTATTTCTGTTCAAATAGTGAACAATAACTTTCTTCTGTCTACATCCTCTGTGCTCTTAACTTGGTGGTAAAGAATTGTCACTTTCATCATGTTTTCCCAGAAGACTGGACCTGTTATAAATGTGTATACTGTTTGATTTATTGCTGAATAAGTTGTATTTCAATATTTGTGATAGTTTTTCAGTGACGTATTATCAATTAATTTCAGTGAATGGAGAGGAAACCTTTAAAAATTGTATCCATTTTGATAAGGAGTTGGGGATGGATGAAAATTAGCAACAACAACAAGAAACAAACAAATTAACAACCAAACACTCTACAAAGTACCTCAGTAAATGACTTTATCAAAAAAAGAAAGAACTAAAGAGAACTCAAGTATTCTGTCTATGAATACAATCTCCTAAAAAAGAAGACTTATCTTCAGAAAATGATTCACTGATTAGAATTTTAGTTCTATGGAGAGATTGGAGTGTTTCAGGTCCGAATGCTAACTCTAACTACCTTATCTTAGGCTAGACATAGTCCTCCAGAGCAAGCATTCCTTGTACTCGTCTGTATCAAAACTAGCAGTTTCTGACACTAGTTGTAAACATTTTAGAAGTATTGACATAGCAGAACTTCTCCAAATTCAAGTGCTCAGAGTGTCATCAGATAATATCTTAACCTTATATTCTGTTTCTCTCCATCTTGCAGTAACTCTTCCTCTAATGGACCCACCAAAGTATTTTAAACTTGACTTGATTTAAGACTCTCTTTGCTCTGTAAAACTGCAAAAACCTTATGAAACTGAAAAAACCTTATGAAACTGCATCTACTGTGGAGTAACATAAGTCTTTGTTTCTGAGCCATGATGACTCCAGGATAAACTATCCCTTAGTCCCTTTAACATGAGAGCTGTGGGGTTTTGGGGTTGTTTTTGTTTGTGTGATTTTTTATTGACTTGTCTTATTCAGCTCTCTACTACAGTGACATAATGCCTGAAATAATAAACTTAAAGAAGAAAATGTTTATTTTGTTTTACAATTGCAGAGGATTCAGTTCATGGTTAATTAGCCCCATTGCCTTTGGGCCTGTGAGGAGATAATATCATGTCAAAGAGAAGATGGTTGAGCAAACTTATACACCCCATGTCTGGAAAATGAAGACAGACATAAAGGAAAGGCTACTACTGACATTAACCTAATTACATTCCACTAGGCCCAATCTTTAAAGGTTCTGTCAGCCATTGAACAATACTTCTGGGCATCACTGGTTCTTCTCAAGAAATGGACATTATTCTTCTTCTGTGCTTGCCCTTGGCACTGTCAACATAACCTTAATCATAGCACCTCCGGCTAGAGAGACCGAGTGTTTAGCTTACGAACCTTCAGGAGATATTCAAGATCCAAACCTCAGGGTCTTAGAAGCAGAGCACATGGGTAAGGCCTACCATTTTAAAGAGAACACAGGAGGATTTGTAGCACTGGCCAACTTCTGTGGCATCATTGGAATGCATGGCAGATTACAAACCACCTACCAAGTCACCGAATGCATAGTTATGAAAGCAGCTGCTTCTCTCCAGTGTCGTTTCTGAAAATATCTGCTCAGGATTGGCATCCCATCATCCCACCACATTCTGCCTTTGGTGGACTGGTGGGTATATGCTTTGTTGCTAACTGCTGTCTGCCTTCCCACAGACATAATGGTTGGCAGATATTCAAAACCGAGAGTTGCTATTTAAGTAGCATTCTGTTGTCTAGAATAAAGTACTGTGATTATTGTTTCCCTTCGTAAGCTCCTTTAAGGCTATTTTCAGGTAGCCTTGGGGCTAGCTTTGATACCATTCTTTCAGCTATGGTAAACATCTCAGAGTCTCCTGATACGATCTAAGCCCACCAATAAAAAGTCACTTTACAAGAATGGCAAGCTCACTGCTGTTTTCCTGTACATCTGTACCCTTTCTTTGAGAGTGGATCATAGAAGAGTTACACTATGTTCAAGGACAAAAAAAGACATATGTACCTGTTTACAGATAGCTGAGCTAATAGTATATTCATTTTTACAATTTAAAAATTATTTTGAGTGTGTATATATTTCTAGTGGTGATTGAAGATGCATGCACATCACTGCACATATGTGGGGAGTCGGGAAAATGCTGACTGAGCTAGTCACTCACTTTTTCTACCTCACTTGAGTCTTGCTGTCACTGCTGCACAAACCAGACTAGTTAACCCATGATCAAGTGAACATAAATACTAAAATATACAAACCATGCCTTTAAATTTAAGTCATACAGAAATTGTAAACTCAATAGTTCATTTAGAAATGTACAACTGTATGACACATAAATGTGAATGTACTTCAGAAAATACAAAATTCTAAATATTGGAAATCTGCATTCTCTCTCTCTCCATATATATATATATATATATATATATATATATATATATGTATTTTCAACTTTGTCCATTCATTCCTACATTAGTATTTTTAAAACAAAACATCTAAAACACAATGATGTACAAATTCAGTTTTCCAGATGTTATAACATTTTAAAAATTCAATTCATATACATATATGTATATATGTATATATGTACATATGTATATATATATATGTTTAAAGTAGGTAGGTTTAATAGTTTCTTCAAATCAATATATTTTAACATCGTGATTATGAATGAAAAATGTTACCCTAAAATTTTATAATGTGAATATTTTAACGATTTTACTTTGACAAAATTAGACCAATTTAAAATCATAATTATAACTCATTTAGAATAAGGTATGCAGCATAGAATAGTTGAAAGAGTCAGTGAAGTTAAATATGCTATTTTAGATTGAAAAGTGAAGATTAATTCATTCAATAAATTATTTTTTAAAACAGCCAAACTATGATATTATGTTCCCTTAGGATATGAATATGTAACTTTATTCTTTTTAACTTGTGATTGATGCCAACATTGAGCTTTTGTCATTACCATTTAGCAGGAGCAGAGATGAGCTCATTTTCCTTTCCTACCATATGAAATCTGCAATCATCTTCAAAACTTCATTTTTATCTACTACATACCTTATACCTTTCATAGTACACCCCTTATTACTCTAGCTCAAAATTAAGATATTGTCTTCTATCTATGTTTTAAAAATGAGCAGAAAGCAGGTTCAGGAGGGAAAATCAAGTGGCAAGCACACATGCATGAAGACCGAGTGTGGATCCCCAGACCTATATGACTTGCAGGACTTGGGGAACTTCCTCCAGAGGTTCCAGTGCTAACAATTCTACAGAGAAGGCGGTGCCCTGGGCTCCTGGTCCTTCTGCGCTAGACAAAGCGATGAACTTCAGGTTCAGTGAGATGTCTATCCTTAAAAACATAACAGGGAAAGCAACCAAGGGGCTGAAAAACAGAATATCAGAAGCCCTTCTGTCCTTTACGAGCAAGTTACCAGAGTGCACACACACGCTCCCCACACATAACACAAACCCGTTAAAAAAAAGCTAACAAAAAGTAAATCTGATGTTAGTTATCATAGTATTTTTTCTTAATTGCTATTGAGCTACTGAGAATAGCACACTGGAAAAATATTTGAAATTTTTAACTTACAAAAATTATTTCTGGAGAAAACAGAAATGTGCTTGTTCTTAAGGAACTAAATTGCATATTGATTTTAAAAGCAGCTGGACAGACTCAGATCTGGTCCGTACTGTTTTCTTACCGGTTTTCCTCTGTTACTGAGCTACCCACCTTGCTGAGTCTGTAATGCAAACACGACAGAAGAGCCCTCGTTCCTCAGGAATCCACTGCACACTTACATGAGTATGGGCAGTGACACCCTCGTGTGACAGGAGACAGTGAGTACAGGGCTAAGGCAAAGGAACTGCTGGCTGGGTTTCAGCATCAGAGAGACCTTAGGAAAGTGTTGTTTATATTGACAGTTGAAGTAAAATAATAATTATGCGAAAGAATCAGCATATATGGTGACATTAAACATATACACTTCACAGGACCCTAAAATTCAATGGAAATGACATGTCTGAAGCTCTTAGCACAGTCTTGCTAAATGGCCAGCACTGAGAAGTGGACGAGCCTGCTATTGGAATTTATTGTAGTTCTGTTTTCTAGCTATGCACTTCTCTGGCACCTGATGGTTTCACTTACAGTAGCCATTAAGTATTTGCATTTTAATACTTGCTTTAGTGTTTACACGCAGAGTTAAACACCTGACATAAACAATACTTAAATTTTTTTTATGGTTGTGTATGTGTGTACGTGAGTAGCTGTGCCTATAGAAGCTATAATAGAGGCAAAGGAGGCTGTGAGCCACCCATACAGGGGTGGGAACTTCCTTATATATCCTTGCATCCTGTCCTGGTCACACTGTAATTTAACAGCTTCTCTTCTTTAATTCCTCCATCCTTCCCACCCATCACGCTCCCTGCCACCCCACATCCCACCCAGTCCCATGCACACTCAGATGTTTGAGTGTGTGTGTGTTTGTGCATATGTGTGTGAGTGTGAACATCTCTCTGTGCACATTTGAATGTATGTGTGTTAATGAGTGTGTGTAATGTACTTATGTATGTGTGTATGTGTATGTGCTCATGTATGAAGGCCAGAAGTCAACATCAAGTGACTTCCTTAATCGTTTCTTTACCTTATTCTCTGACTGAACCTGGGGCTCACAGATTCATCTAGAGCGGTGATCAGTGAGCCTCGGAAATCTACTTAACTCTGTGACAAAAACACTGAGGTTGCAAGGATGTGCATCCACTGTAGACATAAAAAGAAAAGGAAGAAAAAGCTCATAGGGCATTTTATTTTCTTAACTTTAATCAATTCGGTAGGGCCCAGTTCATGGTGGATAGTGGTATAGTGGTGCTGGTGTTCCTGCTTTCCATAAGAAAGCAGGATGAGCAAGCTATGAGGAGGAAGGCAGCAGGCAGCACCCGTAAAGGGCCTCTCCACCAGATCCTGACTCCAGTTTCCTGCCCTATTTAACTTCCTGTCCTGATGTTCTTCAGTGATGAAGAGTGGTGTAGAAGCACTAGCCTTATAAATAAACCCTTTCCTCCCCAACTCACTTTGCTCGTGATGTTTCATCAGAACAGTGATATCCCTAACCTGGATAGAAATAAAATTGGAGAAGTCTGTTGTTTTTCTTAATGTTTGAGTGGTTTTGTTTTTAAAATAAAGGTGAATTCTAATGTAATCTTTGATCTCCTTAAAACATTCTGAATCCCGTTATACAATCCTCAGCACTTACTAAAGCTTGGAGTGTCCTGATGAGGATGTGGTTTCCTGACCTAAACACCCAGCTCCTCAGCACAGGTGTATTTTGTCCAAGCCTCCCTCAAGTGTAGGCACATGGGGGAGAGCCTGAGGACCTGTGTTGGGTTCCTATTCTTAGTTGTTAGTATCCGAAGTATGAATCTGTAAGAGAATATCTCCCCTTTATCTCCACTTTACATTTCTCCATTCAGAGTTTTCACTTTACTTTAAATATTTGCTATTTGTAGGTGAGCTCATAAAGTAAATTAAACATATTTTCTTTCTTCCAAGAATATTCAATCTAGTGAACTGTGGGAGAAAAATGTGTGGATGGGGTACAGTGTTCTGTGTTTGATTATAAAATACAAAGATGGATTAGTAATTGGTATCATACATTTTTAAGTCAATATAAAGGTAGGACATTAAGATTTCACTGTAATGTCTAAACTAAATTATAAGCAATGAGTCAGATTTTCCTAGAACAGAGAAATCTATAATGAGCAGACAAAAAAAGGAAAGACGTGTGGAAGGGAACATTATTTTAAGGAACAATGAGAGAGAGAGAAAGATAATTGTCTATTGTGGGGAATCTTGTAATGGTTGTTAAAGAAAGGGATATAAGACTATTGAAAATATTTGTGAAGAAAAATATAATGTGAACACATTTTGCACAACAGAATGTACAGTAATAGAAGAAATATATACCATTGTCATCATCGTCATCTTGAAGTTCCAGGATGACTTTATGAGTTTAAAAGAATACCCTCAGGGAAGACAAGATGGAAGTCTCAGAGGCTGCCCAGAAGAAGCTAACAGAGAGTTTATGTGCTCTAAGTATGCAGGGAGGTCAGCCTAGTGGTGTCAGGCAGCCACACAGTGGGGAGAAGAGCTTAGAGAAGGGGTGAAGCTCAAAGAGTATGGAACACATGCTTAGAAAATGGAATAGACAGAAGGAAAGAAAACATTGTGCTTTTCTGAGTAATTCTGAAAAGTTTTTGAGGTTACAAGGCAGCATGAGTTTGCTCTGTCAGAGACTGCACTGGGGTTATAGATGCATCCTGGGGGGAAGCATATACCTACACACACACACGCACACACACACACACACACACACACACACACACACACACATGATTATACTACTGTGACTTCATTAACAGCTTTAGGATTGACTTTATTGGTAAGACATGAAGAAGTGCCAGGCAGACATTGTGCACATCTTATAACGAATGGGCAATATGCTGTAATAGCATTGTAGCAGCAGCATTGAAACTCAGCATGTTTATTATATACATCACAACCTAGGAGGAGGGGACCAGCTGATCTCAGTAGACGGGGTATAGGAGAGCAGCCTCAGACTGCATTGCTTTGGGAGGAGGAAGTTGTGGTTGTTATTCTCTGCATATACTGTTATCATCCATATAGAACCAAGGCAAGGCATCCATGCCATTCTACTGAGTCCAGTCTACAGAAGGCCTCACCTTACTCAATGGTCTGAGGTACTATGATGTTTATGTCAATACCACAACTATTCCAAACTTCATCTATTCTCCACGCTAAGATAGGCTGTTTTTTTTTACCCCCATACGGTACTGGAAATTTGGAGGCTCATAGGATACCATTAAAGAAAACGACCTAAATCGTACAATCTCCTCATGTTTGAACATAGCAGATGAGACTTTGTGTTACAGACATTTTCTACTTATGAAAATAACTTCCCGAAAGTTATATCTGCATAATTTCCCCAGTTCATGTAGAATTTTTTATGAAGCAGTTTTACTGCAACTGAAGATTTTAGGCTCATGACTATTAAGTAACATAAGGTTCAATTAAGCAGAGTCATAAAATATCTGAATGCTCACGCAGAAAGGCATAGATCCACTTATCTGAATATCCTCCAAGACAATACAAATACTCCAAGAATTTCACAAATAATAAGCAACATACTCTTGTCATTGTAAGAAAAATGTCAACTAATATTCAATTTAATATTACACGTCTACACATTTATTATGGGTTTTAAAATAACTTTTCTTTGTATCCACACATTTGTGCAGTCACTGTCTTCCTCGTTGATGCAATAGTAGGGATAATGCAAAGACAAAGACACAAAACATACATGAGATCTAAGGATCAACTTAGCTTGTAGACAGCTGCATTGTCTGTGATCTATCCTGGGCAGCCTATGAGCGAGGCATCCATCACTACTTCAGCTCCTAGTTCACATTAAATGAAATGTCTGTCCAGTATGACTGACTAGTTAAACAAGTCAAATTCCATTTGTCTGCTGCAAAGCTGCCCCTCGGATGCTCTGTGTGTCATTCAAATTTAGAAAAATTGATAGGATAGTTATTATCCCAAAATCACATTGTCTCCCTAACAGACTATTTATAGAGACATATGATAGTTTCATTGTTCTTCACCCAAGGGTTTACTTACTTTCTGTTTGACATAAATTAACATGAGGTTATCATCAAGAGCAGCCCTTTACAGCTGTAAAAGTGGTGAGTGGAAATATAGAATATATCTTTTTAATGGAAGGTGCCATGATATCCTGGATATATCCAGGATAAACTGGAATTGTTGATCGCTTGATGGTCTAAATATCCTGTAGTTTTAGCAGATGCTATACTTTCATTTTATGTGTAATATTTTCTTTCTTTCTGCAAATCAGTTGCCTTCTCGGTTGCTGAGTCTTCCCTCAGCCAAGTAGCTGTCCCAACTTCATAAGCAAATGTGACTATTTAAGAGTCATAGTGTTTTGGGCTCTCATCAGCTATTGACTATCTCTGGGAAAATATAATTTACATATCTAAATGAGATAGATGGTCATTGGCCAGCTTGGTTTTCATTATTGTTGCTAACGAAAAGAGAATCATCTTACCAAGTATGGAGGCTTTCTGGGAGGGACTTCTCCGTATGTGACAGCAGAGGCATCCCATGGTAATGTAGAACACTCAGGCCATTTTGTGATTATCCTTATTTCTGTGAAACCCTAGTTAGCATTTGGGATCTCAGCTCTCATGATGTCATCTACTTTCTCATCATGGACTAAGATTCTACTTCCAACTGATAACTGGAAGAAGGGAAACACTGAGCTCCTAACACGTGTCCTTTAGGGAACACTGAAACCAGAGCAAGGGCTGAATGAGGTAGTCCCAAGAGGCACCTGTAGCAGGATGACTAAAAATCGTGCCTATGATCACCTCTGCTTATGCATGCTTTGGTGGTTCTCTCTTATTGACTTACCTGTACATGAATAAAATTCAAGAAATTAATGGTATGTTTCTTCCAAGATTATTATTTTAGTGTTACTTCAGACTTATAATCAGGCTTGCTTACTTTGGGAGAAGCCATCTGTCCTGCCATGAGGTAGGTCTTTAGAGAGGGCCAAGTGATGACTTTGTCTTCTGTGGCTTACCAGTAGCCTTGTGGAAGTACTTTTTATCAGTAGCTTGGAATGGGTTTATTCTGTGCAGGAATGGCAAAATCTCATCAAGAGACACTATGTGACAAAAGCACATATATAAACTCTGCCTAGAGTTCTGATCCACAGAACTGAAATAGTTAAAATTCACTTTTATGTGGTGGGTTTGGGGATACATTTCAAGCAATGCTGAATACTCAACATTGATTTTTTATTTTTCTAACTATGAAGTGCTGCTACAGCAAAAGTCTAAAATGATGGGGTGGTATAGGACAAATTTATTTATTGGATATTTTATTTATTTACATATCAAATGTTATCCCCTTTCCCAGTTTCCCCTCCAGAAACCACTATCCCATCTGCATTCACCCTGCTTTTGTAATTGTGCTCATCCACCCACAGACTCCTACCTCCCCATCCTGGCATTCCCCTACACTGGAGAATAAAGCCTTCAAAGGACAAAGGGCCTGTTCTCCCATTGATGTCCCACAAGGCCATCCTCTGCTACACATGTGGCTGGAGCCATGTGTCCCTCCATACCTACCCTTTGGTTGGTGATTTAGTCCCTGGGAGCTGTGGGGAGTATGGTTGGTTGATATTGTTGTTCTTCCTATGAGTTGCAAACCATTCAGCTCCTTAACTCCTTTCTCTAACTCCTCCACTGGGTTCCCTTTGCTCAGTCAGATGGTAACTGTAAGCATCCTCATCTGTATCAGTAAGGCTCTGGTACAGCCTGTCAGGAGACATCCATATGTGGCTCCTGTCAACAAGCACTTCTTGGCATCAGCAATAGTGTCTGGGTTTGGTGACTGTACATGGGATAGATCCCCAGATGGGGCAGTCTCTGGATGGCCTTTCCTTCAGTCTCAGCTCCACAATTTTTCTCTGTATTTCCTCCCTTGAGTAGTTTGTTCCCCCTTCTAAAAAGCACTGAAGCATGCACACTTTTCCTTTTTCTTGAGCTTCATGTGGTCTGTGAATTTTATCTTGGGTATTCCAAGCTTTTGGGCTAATATCCACTTATTAATGAGTGCATACCATTTGTGTTATTTTGTGACTGGGTTACTTCATTCAGGATGATATTTTCTAATTCTATCCACTTGCCTAAAAATTTCATGAAGTCATTGTTTTTAATAGCTGAGCAGTACTTCATTGTGTAAGTATACCACATTTTCTGTATCCATTTCTCCATTGAAGGACATCTGGGTTCTTTCCAGCTTCTGGTTATTATAAATAAGGCTTTAATGAACATAATGGAGTATGTATCTTGCTCTATGTTGGAGCATTTTTTGCATCTTTTGGGTATATGCCCAGGAGTGGTATAGCTGGGTCCTCGGGTAGTACTATGTCCAATTTCTGAGGAACCACTAAAGTGATTTCCCGAGCAATTGTACTAGTTTGCAATCCTACAAGCAATGGAGGAGTGTTCTTTTTTCTCCATGTCCTTGCCAGCATCTGCTGTCGCCTGAGTTTTTGATCTTATCCATTCTGTCTAATGTGAGGTGGAATCTTAGGGTTGTTTTGATCTGCAATTCCCTGATTATTAAGGATGTTGAACATTTCTTTAGCTATTTCTCAGCCATTCTATATTTCTCAGCTGAGAATTCTTTGTTTAGCTCTTGTACCCTGTTTTAATAGTATTATTTGATTCTCTGGAGTCTAACTTCTTGAGTTCTTTGTATGTACTAGATATTAGCCTTCTATCAGATGTAGGATTGGTAAAGATCTTTTTCCAATCTGTTGGTTGCCATATTGTCCTATTGCCTTACAGACACTTTGGAACATTATGAGGTCTCATTTGTTGATTCTTCATCATAGAGCATAAGTCATTGGTGTTCTGTTCAGGAAATTTTCCCCTGTGCCCATGTGTTGGAGGCTCTACCCCACTTTCTCTTTTACTAGTTTCAGTGTGTCTGGTTTTATGTGGAGGCCCTTGATCTACTTGGACTTAAGCTCTGTACAAGGAGATAAGCATGGGTCAATTTGCATTCTTCTACATGCTGACCTCCAGCTGAACCAGAACCATTTGTTGAAAATGCAATCTTTTCTCTATTGGATGGTTTTAGCTTCTTTGTCAAAGATCAAGTGACAATAGGTGTGTGCATTCATTTCTAGGTCTTCAATTCTATTCCCTTGATCTATCTGCCTGTCTCTGTACCAATACCATACAGATTTTAACACTATTGCTCTGTGATACAGCTTGAGGTCTGGGATGGTGATTCCCCCAGAAGGTCTTTTATTGTTGAGAATAGTTTTTGCTATCCTGGGTTTTTTTTTGTTATTCCAAATGAATTTGCAAATTACTCTTTCTAAGAATCCCAGTTACTAGAACTATTATAATCTTCAATAGACTCCAGTCACGTCTTGTATTAATGATAAGTATTTCAGATTTGGAAGTAGAGGAGGAAAAAAAATCCTTATTTCATAGTAGCCTTCATAGTGAATTATAACAACATTGTTGGTGGAAGAAAAACGAAAAAAGGAATGCTCAACAGACTAGATGATATTTAAAAATATGTCTCAATGGACTCAAGAAGATAGCACCTGGTTTTTCCTAGTACTGTGTAGTAGAATCCAGGAATAAGAAGGAAATTTAGAGGAAGAATTGTTAAGCAAAGAGGATTTGATAATGGTGATTGCTTCTCTAGGAATCTATGATGTTTGAGAATTGGCTGCGAGGAAAGATCACATCCAAATTGCTTCCAAGAAATATAAAGATGAAAGCAGAGACATGACGATAAAACTTTTCATTAAGACCTCATAAAAATGAATCCTGGCAGCCCAAAGCCCTTGCAAAACAGAAGAATGAATACCCCTCCCCTACCATATACCCCACCTCCCGCGTAGCAGTATGACCTCTGAAATGTCATTATAGCTTCAGGATAGCTCTAGGGTATTACTGGTTCAGCAGTGAACGCAGATCCCAGAACAGAGAAGAGTTTGTCTCTTTAGACTCATAATGTGGCTTTTGTGAAACGACGTAAACTCCAGGATGATCTATAAGAGAACTATGAAATGCTTAAAGGTTATATTTGCAGAAATGCCACCTTGACAGAGGGTAATGGAAACAACTGAAATTAGAGAGCATTCCCACCCTGAGTTCTACTGCAGAGCCAGAGGGAGCTAGGCAGGAAAATAATGACTCAGAGAGGAGAATACTGGCTCAGCAGGTAAACTCAAGAGCTCAGGAATTCTGCTTCATCTTTTTTTTTTTTTTTGTAATGTACTTTTTTTAATACTTATTCACTTTACATTCCACCCACTGCCTCTGTCCTGGTTAACCATTTCCACAATCCTCGCCACCCCACCCCATCCTCCCTATCTTTCTCTTCTGACTTGGTGGTGTCCTCCTGGCTCTCCCCGCATCAGTGGCATATCACTGCCAATCTAGGTGCATTCTCTCCCAGTGAAGCCATACAATGCAGCCCAGCTAAAAGAACATATCCTACATACAGGAAGAAGCAAAAGGTTATGGGATAGCCTCTGCTCCAGTTGTTCAGGACCCACATGAAGACCAAGCTGGACATCTGCTACCTATGAGTGGGGAGGCGTACATGTAGCTAGCATATGTTCTTTGGTTGATAGTTCAGTCACTGAGAGCCTAAAGGGCCCAGGTTACTTGACTCTGTTAGTTTTCCAGTGGAGTTTCTATCCTTGTCAGGCCCCAAATCCTTCCCCCTACTCTTCCAGAAAAGTCCCTAAGCTCCATCCACTGTTTGGCCTTGGGCATCTGCATCTGTTTGAATTGAGCTTCAAAGGACAGCCATGCTAGACTCCTGTCTGCAAGCATAATAGAATATTATTAATATTATCAAGGATTGGTATGGGTTGCAAGTTGGGCCAGTTATTGGTGGGCCATTCCCTCAAACTCTGCTCCATCCCCCATCCCTGCAAAAATTTGGGTAGAAAGTTTTATGGTTGGGTTGGTGCCCTATCAATCCACTGGGGTTTCTGCCTGACTACAGCAAGTGGTTTCTTCAGGTTCCATATTCCCAATGCTTTGAGTCACAGCTAAAGTTACCCCCATTGATTTTTGGGCACCTCCCCTACCACAGATCTCTTTCACACCTAGAGATGACCCCCACTTCCCCACCTAAGTCTGTTGCAAGTTTTCATTCATTCTAATGGCCATCTGGCCATCCCTCATGTTCCTCCTGATCCTGGAAATGCTCATTCCTCTTCCCATCCCAACTCCCACCTAGTTCCTTCCCTCCATCTGTCTTATGATTATTTTATCCCCTCCTTTTAGTGAGATTCATGCATTCTTGCTTGTGTCTCCCTTCTTGTTTAGCTTCTTTGGGTCAGCAGAGTGTACCATTGGTATCCTGTGTTTTATGGCTAATATCCACTTTGAGTTCATAAGGTCCATGTGCTTTTGGGACTGGTATGATAGTTTCAAGTTACATCCATTTGTAACTTCATGCAAATTCATGATTTTCTTGTTTTTATTAGCTGAATAGTATTCCAATGTGTAGATGTACCACATTTTTTTTCCATTCTCCATTTGAGGGGCATGAGGTTCTCATTAGATGCTGAAAAATTCTTTGATGGAATCCCACATCCTTTAATGTTAAAAGTATTATAGAGATCAAGGATAAAAGGCACATAACTAAACATAATCAAAGCACTATACAGCAAGCAAGTAGCCAACATCAAACTGAGAGAAACAAGAAATTCCACTAAAATCAGGGCCAAGACAAGGCTACCCACTCTCTCCTTATTTATTCAATATAGCGCTTGAACTTGTAGCCAGAGCAATAAGACAACTAAAGGAGATTAAGGGGTACAAGTTGGAAAAGCAGTCAAAGAATCACTATTTGTGGATGATATGATTGTATAAGTAGGTGACCCCGAAAATTCTACCAAAGAAGTCCCACAGTTGATAAACATCTTCAGCAAAGCGGTTCAATACAAAATTAATTCAAAGCCATCAATATCCCTCCTTTATACAAATGATAAACAGGCTGAGAAAGAAATTAGGGAAACAACACCTTTTACATTAGTCATATATAATATAAAATATCTTGATGTCACCCTCTATTATAAACAAATAATATAAATCTTGGTGTAACTTCAAATCCCTAAAGAAAGACACTGAAGAAGATATCAGAAGATGGGAAAGGTCCCCTGTGCTCATGGATCAGTAAGTTTAACATAGTGGAAATGACCCTCTTACCAAAATCAACCTGCTTCATTTTCTTAAATCTTAAGTACAACATTGTATGATAGTACATTCTAGTTCCTGCAGCCTAGGGACTTCTGGATGTCTATAGCATCTGTATTACTCTATTGTGTGTTGGGTATTTGGAGCCCCAATAGTTCTCTACTCCAGACCTACAAGAACTCTATTTAACATGCAATGAAAATATTCCAGGTCTCAAAATCATGGTTGGACTTAACTGAACAATGACATTAAGCACTTTGGGAAAGCACTGAAATGTTAATCTTTAGGGGAAGGTAGGAGTTGGTGTATTTTATGCCAGAAGAGCTATCAGATATTTAGAGGCCAGAATCTGTGTGGTGACCTTAAATTATGCCTCAGTACAGGACTTTGAGTAAGGGTTACTATGTTGACTTGTTTCTAATGGACTGGCTGTAACAAATTGATATATGTCATTTCTGAAACAAGGTTGGAAGGGCTGAGGCTTTCCTCTTCTATACTTCAGTGGATGACTTATTGAAGGGAAGGAGTTGCTTTCACTTTGAATCACTCTGTGATGAACCTAATATTTCATCTTACAAAAGAACCTTCAGCTTCATGAGATCTATAGCAAAAAAGGCTATCATATTCCCTTGATGTTTAATTACAACTTTAGGACCTTAAATTCCATTATCCTAGCCATATTGAAGTTGTATGAGGTACATATTTGTATTCCACCTAACTTATTAGACAGTTTGATAATTAGTATACCATTCATAAAAAGTTTGCTAGCAACTATAGATGAATAATATAACAAAATAAGAACTTTAGTTAAAATTGAAAACAAAGGTCTCATACGTTCCCAATTTCTTCATTTATCCAACTATGTATTTACACTTGAAAATTTGAAGCTTGAAGTCTCCTGTGAGAGAGATCATCAAACATTTGTCATTTCAGTCTGAGTTATCTTAATCAATATAATATGTCTAGTTCCATCAAATTTTCTGCAGTTTATTATGTGATTTTTCTTTAACGATGAATAGTATTTCACAGTGTATATGTAACACATTTTCATTACCTGTTTGTTGCTTGAAGGATATTTAGATATTTGCCAAAGCAAATGAAGAAAACCCTATGACGTTTCAACCTTATACAAGGAACTAGAGACAACTGACAAATGCAGAGCAAGGAAATAATCTTTGCCAGGGAAGAGCATAACAATTAGTTACCCAATATGTTAGTTCAACCCTGAAAACTGTCTATATAGACTCAGCACCTTATATTTAAGAATATATATATTTATATATACATATATACATACAAATAAATATGTGCATGCAATAACAATTAAAATTGAGGCCATGCATTTGAAAGAGAGCATGGAGAACTATATGAGAAGTGTGGAGGGAGGGAATGAAGGGGAGAAAAGTTTTGCAATTATCTCAAAAAAAAAGTGAAAAAATTGAAAATAAGGGACATAAAAGGATTCTATTTGTGAGTCTGAGACAGGGATAATTCAGATCAATAGTTCAACTCTAATGTGAAAGGAATGAGCTATTGGGCAGTACTTTGATGGTATACATAAATGTGGGGGAAAGCTGAAATCAAGTTATGTATGTGTCTTATATTAGCTGTACAGACCTTCCCACAGTGGTTGCCATTCTCTGCACTAAACATTATCCTCCTTTTTTCTTCACTTCTGGGCTCCCTGCTTCCATTTTCCTAGAAAAGTTATTAGCATTTGCTCTCACACTCTGTTGCTTCATTTTTATTTTTCTTCACAATATCAGGTTTTTTTCCTTTCACACATATATACACTTGTCATAGTACAAAGACATGTCAATGACAAAAGAAGCAAGTCTGAGTGACTGAAATAACTAAAATTATAGAGACAAACAGAATTCTATACTCAGTAGTCTAGCAAGAGTCTGACATGAGCAAGCCACTTGACAGCATTATAAATGAAATCTTTCTCATGTTGGTTAAAGAACAATTTTGAAGATTGTCATTTATTTTCTAAATGAATGCTAAACAAATTATTTGTTTTTCAATATATTCAGAATTCATGATTGACTTTCAAGTACCAACTATCTTTTTTTTTTCTTATAAGAATGACATTTAATTGGGGCTGGCTTACAGATTCAAAGGTTCAGTCCATTATCATTAAGAAAGGAGCATGGCAGCATCTAGGCATACGTGGGCCTGGAGGAGCTAAGAGTTTCACTTCTTGTTCTGAAGGCAGTTAGCAGAAGACTGGCACCCAGGCAGCCAGGATGAAGGTGTCCACAGTGACACACCTACTCCAATAAGGCTATACCTCCTGAAAGTGCTACTCCCTGTGCCAAGCACATACAAACCATCACACATGGTGAGTCGTGATAATTGTATAAAAAGTAACCTGTAAGAGCTGTGGGTATAGCACTGGTAGAACACTAGCATAGCATATACTAGATTCTGGGTCTTGTCTCCAACACTGAATAAAGAAATATTCCAGTAAAACTTTCCATCAATCCCAAATTGCTACAATCATTTAAAACAGTGCTGACCTAACATAGAAATCTTAACCTTGTCAAAATCTAAATTTCAATACTGTTTGTAGTCATAGCAACATGAAAAGTACATGTAGAAGAACTGCTTCACAGAATAGGGCGAACTATCCAAAGCTGTATGTGTCTGATACGACTACACAAAGAATGTAGACAATTACATTTCTTTTACAATTACAATTCTTCTGAATTGTGCTTTTGTATTGCTATAGTGTATGGCTTTGGTATGGTTCTTTCCATCTCATCTCAGTTTTAAGTAAGATATATATGTCGGTCTAGAACATGTAAACAACAGAGAGCTTCGTTACATTACAGAATCCATTGTTACACCATTACATTAACATCCATCCTCAGAACTTTAATGAAATCAGACCCAAGTTCATAATACTCTCAAACATTTTAGAAAATTCACAGATTTGAATAAAGTCTGATATTTGATCAGAAAAAGAAGATTTTTAAGTAAGAAGCAACTGGGATACATAAAAGTAATTTAATTCAGACAGTCAAAAAATAAACCCAGAAAAATAACCCAATATGTGTTATAGGGCATATCTGCGTGATGTATTACTGTAAAGAGACAGCATGGTCACTGCAGCTCTTATAAAGGAAAGCATTCAATTGAGGCTGGATTAAAGTTTCAAAGGCTTAGTCAATTGTTATCAAGGTGGAGAGCATGGGGCATGCAGGCAGACATGGTGCTGGAGAATTAGCTAAGAGTTCTACATCTTGATCCACAGGCAGCAGGAAGAGAGAGAGCTACTGGGCTTGACTTGGGCTTCTGAAACCTCAAAGCCCACTCTGCAGTGACATATTTCCTCCAACAAGGCTGCATGTACCCCAATAAAGCCATATTGCTAATCCTTCTAAGTAGTGCCACTCACTTCTGACAAAACACTCAACTATCTGATCCTATGGGGGCTAGTATTATTCAAAAAACCATAGTACATGTATCATATATACTGGCTTTCTCATAGCTACCATGTGTTAGAGGTATGTTTACCCTCTATGATTTAAAAATGGCTTTAAATCAAAAAACACACATATTAACCAGACTATCATTACTATGCTGTTTATGTATTACTATTGATAACATAAAGTTC
This sequence comes from Rattus rattus, assembly GCF_011064425.1. Lineage (NCBI taxonomy): Eukaryota > Metazoa > Chordata > Mammalia > Rodentia > Muridae > Rattus > Rattus rattus. Next base: position 80,928,950 of record NC_046159.1, on the reverse strand, counting down.
AGGTGCTGATGCACTGATAGAACAGAGTAAGTTTCTTACATGTTAAAAATTAAATGATGACTCTCTTTACTTCTATTTATGCAACTTATATTTGTATATGTACATTTCTCTCTTTGTGTGTGTGTGTATGAGTGTATATATGAGTGTGAGCTTTTCTATAGCTAAAGATATATAATCAAAGATGCCTCTAATCATATCAATTGGCTTAACTTTTCTATGATCCTATTTCTTACTAAAACAAAGATAACAAAATTTTTACACTTTAATAATGTGAGAAGTAAAGAGTCTATATAAGCAAAATTCTTCAGATAAGTAATGTATCCGCAATCAGTGATCTTTGTTATAACTTTGCTAAAGACTTCTTGAGACATCGTTTTTGATAACCATCATATACTTGGAAGTTTGATAGAGCAAACCTGAAGACTGGAATGTGAGAGTTCTGGTCTCAAATCTCTGTCCCTGCAAGCTAAGAACATAAATGACAAAGGTCTTTCATTTGGTGACATTTGGTGACTGTGGCCATTTTTCACTATCTTTAGGTCCCTAATCTTAGTGTAATATTTGAGAATTTGATTTTTCTTAGTAAAGGCCCTCTAACCAAATGTACCCTACAGACCCTTCCATGACAGAAAAGCTATCCTGGATATCTTCAACCTAGCACACAGCAATGGGATGCTAAAGGCCCTCTAACCAAATGTACCCTACAGACCCTTCCATGACAGAAAAGCTATCCTGGATATCTTCAACCTAGCACACAGCAATGGGATGCCAAACCAGGGCCAGAACTGCTGGGGTCACTGCAGGCTAGGGAGAATTTAGCCGAACATCTCAATGTGGCAGCCAGAGACAGCAGAGAGAACTGCCTCACATTTCTAATCAAGTCAGTATTGAAATACTTTCAAAAAGGTATGGAAGATGAAGACCAGAAAGTCACTTTCAGGATCATATTGAAAGCAAGAGGCCCCAACAGGATGAGATTAGCTGAAATGCCCAGCAAAGGGGAGGGAGAACCTGTAAAGACCACATCCAGAGGTTTGGCAAGGCCCCTGGTTGGGGGTTGAGGCCACCCACTCATCTCCAAGTTTTTAACCTAGAATTGCTCTTGTCTAAAGGAAATACAGAGACAAAGTGTGGAGCAGAGACTGAAGGAATGGCCATTCAGAAACTGCCCTACCTGGGGATCCATCCTATATGCAGTCACCAAACCCAGAAAATATTGTGAATGCCAAGAAGTGCTTGTTGACAGGAGCCTGATATAGCTGTCACCTGAGAGGCTCTGCCAGAGCCTGACAAATATAGGTGGACACTCACAGCCAACCATTGGACTGAACACGGGGACCCAAATGGAGGAGTCAGAGAAAGGACTGAAGTAGCTGAAGGGATTTGCAACCCTAAAAGAAGAGCAACAATATCAACCAACCAACCCCCCAAGAGCTTACAGGGACTAAACCACCAACCAAAGAGTACACATACATGGGGCTACCCAAGTCTCCATCTGCATATGTAGCAGAGGATGGTCTTGCCGGGTATCAATGGGAGGAGAGGTCCTTGGTCCTGTGAAGGCTCCAGTGTAGGGGAATGCCAGGGCAGGGAGGCAGCCGAAATGGGTGAGTGGGTAGTTGGGTCGGTGAACTCCCTCACAGAAGCAGGAGGAGGGGGGATGGAATAGGGTTGTTCCAGAGGAGAAACCAGGAAAGGAGCAGATAACGTTTGAAATGTAAATAAATAAAATATCCACCTTAAAAAAAAGAATTCCTAGACATGAAACAAAAGAACAAATACAATTTCCTGTACCAATGTTAGTTTGAGGAAATAAATCATCCTATTGGAGGAGCACTAAATTATTCATTTAAATGTGTGGGCAAACTCTCTTTAAACTAAATAATTTTCAAGCATTTGATATATCTCAGGCACAAAGTTGAATGATTTCTCATTCCATCTTTAATTAATAGCTAATTATAATTACAATACTATGTATTATATATTTATAATATATAATATATAATTATATTTTAATGTGAGAACACTTTTGCTACTATAAATACAGCTATTAATACTTAATGCTGTATTCAACCTTTAATATGGCTGTCTTAAAGTATCCACTTTGTTAATATTTATGTAAATTATCATCACTCACCTTCTGTATGTTTTATGTCTGGGATGAAATATACCAGTTCCCGATAATGGAGGTGAAATATTTTTTCATTTCTAAAGATATCTTAGCTGTAACTTTTTTACTCTGACACTATTAGTTTCAGTTCTTAAATTTATCAATACGTTTTTACAGAAATGAATTATATTGGCTTTAATTTATTAATTTTACATATACTAAGTGATATCTATGTTATTAGAGATTTGATAGTCACATCTGTTCCTCTGGAAGGGTCAGCAGAGGTTTTTATCACCACATGCTTATTAAAGTATTTTCATTGAATAACTATATTCATTTATCAGTTTTAAATCATATTAGGACATTAAAAGTCTACTATTCCATTACTTTTTCCTCAAATACAGACTCACTAAAACTGTGTCATTGAGTACAACACATACGTAGAAATTTCCTTTAAGTAAAAAACAAAGAAGTAGAACAATATGAATTTTTAGAAGAGACCTCAGTGATAGCAAATGATTTCAAGAGTGCCAGGACAAACCTTACTTCATGAGACAGTTACTTAATCTGAAGAGATGGCAATTTCATTGTTCCTAGCATTGGCTTGGGAATTAGGCTTTCTCTTTCCACCTGACAGACTCGTTGATTGTGGTAGCTTATCTTCTTAATTCTTCTTAATTCTGGCTGATGTTTTGTTACTGCCACACCTGACATTGGTGTCATTGCTGATGCTTTCGTGTCTTGCCATGGGTCATTCATAGGGTTGAAGTGCGTTTTAGGTATTGATCTTGACTGCATGTTCTTTTGGTTATGATGTCTGACTCAACATCAATGGTTCTCAGTCTATAGCAAAAATTTAGCCCTGTTTGTACAAATAGTTTTGCTTTCTCATAAATTCTACCCTAAATTAAGAATATAGGTTTCATTTAGGCAAAAAATTGTTCCCTAACAAAGTACATAGGATAATAAAATATCAAATTGTCAATAAATTCTTAGATACTTTTTATAATTTCTTGCATATTACGAACATCTATGAAATCATAAGTTTCAAATTATATATAATTTAAAATCTATATATCATAATGTATCTAAAATGTCATAAAATGGTTTAGAAAATGTGATTAAACTCATAAGTGGATGTTAGCCCAAAATCTAAGATTACCCAAGATAAAATCCACAAACCACATGAAGCTCAAGAAGAAGGATGACCAAAGTGCAGATGCTTCAGTCCTTCTTAGAAGGGAAAGCAAAAATATTCATAGAAAGAGATATGGAGACAAAGTTTTGAGCAGAGACTAAAGGAATGGCCATTCAGAGACTACCCTACCCCCATGGATCCAGTCAATATATATACAGCCACTAAACCTAGTCACTATTGGGGATGCCAAGAGGTACATGCTGACAGGAGCCTAATATAGTTTTCTCCTGAGAGTCTCTGCCAGAGCATTACAAATACAGGGGTGAATGCTCGTAGCCAACCACTGAACTGAGAAAGGGGTCCCTATTGGAGGAGGTAGAGAAAGGATTGAAGCAGCTGAAGGGGTTTGCAACCCCATACGAACAATGCCAACTAACCACAGCTCCCAGGGACTAAACCACCACCCAAACAGGACACATGGTCATACCCTTAGCATATGTAGCAGAGGATGGCCTTGTGGGGCACCACTGGGAGAAGAAGCCCTTGGTCCTGTAAAGGGGATGGGTGGGGGAAGAGACTCATAGAAGAAGACTGGGGTGGTGGAGGGAATGGGATAGGGGATTTATGGATGGGAGACCGAGAAAGGGGATAACATTTAACATGCAAATAAATAAAAAAATCAATAAAAAGGACATAAAACAAACAAACAAAAATCAATAACAATAACCAGAAAAAAACCTCAGGTTAATTAATATTTATTACAATACAGATGGGGTGTTCGTAGGTGATGGATGAAGGATATGCTTAACATATTTATTATTTACAGATGACAATTCTCTGTGTGATAAAACTAAACTTTCTCTGGATAAATGACTAGTGTAACTCAGACTCTGCTGGAACAAGAGGCAAATAATTGTGTGTTTCTGCGAGACTGAAAACGAAATAGAACTTTCCAGGGGATATCAATCAATCATCTGATTGCTCTCCACTGGAAAACATTTCCATGCCTGGGCTTAAGCTACTGTAGTATTCAGACCCTGGAGTTGTGGCGTAACCAATAAAATGAAGCCTCAAATCATCTTCCAATCTCAAGAACATTCTGGCAGAATTACTGTGACTTGTCTGTGGAAATTGATTTCCTCTTGAAGAAAAACAGGCTCTCCTTATTGTGGCAAAATGATTTTTATCTATTAAGTGTCTTTTCTTCTGAATATCATTTTCTTTTATGGTACAAAAGTGAAGAAATGTTCTTTCCCTCTCAATTTTTATGTTCTGTTTTATCAAGTGATCAATAATCCAAATAGCTAACCTGGAAGGTGTAACGTTTAAAAACAAATACGAAATGGGCAAAGAGCAGTGGCAGTGTTCACCCATGCCTTAATGCGAGCCATCTAGACTGTATGATTCCCTGCAGCAAAAGCAATTGGTGGGGGACTTGCATGATGATGGATCACTGTATGATAGGACAGTACATTATGATATTTCAGTGTGTTCTCTGGTGGTTGTTTATGGTTGTTTTTCTTTGGATTCATTTTTTTCCAGTTAAAAGTCTACCTGTGTAGCTCAGGCTGTCCTTAAGCCGAAATCCTTTTGTCTCTCACTCTCAGGTACTGGAATTGCAAACCTCTAATAAAATTTTAGAAGATAATGAGAAACTCGATGCAAGGAACGTTGGAGGAATGCAATACTGAGGGCTCTGAACTTTGTTGAGGCTGATGAGTCCATCCTGCTGAGATTCCTTTGGAGTCCTTTCCCCAGACCAATCAAACCCATGGTGTGTGTGTGTGTGTGTGTGTGTGTGTGTGTGTGTGTGTGTGTGTGTGTGTCTCTGTACAAATACATATATGCATAAATATATTTCATGAATATGTATATATGCTTAATGGAAAAGGTTGCTGTTATTTTTTTTAATCTGCTGCTTAATGATAACTTAGAATTATATTAGCTCTGCAGAGTATGGGTGGTCAGAAGTTGCAATTCTTACCTAAAAATACGGTAGCATCATTGGGTTAAGAGCAAAGTAAAAAGAGCATTTTCTGTTTATATTTCACACATTCAGAAGGATTACTAACTGTGGAAAGGATGTAGTCATGCAAGTAAGTTTTTAACTGTGTTGTATATGGAAAAAGACATTGGCATTGTTTCTAGATCAGTAAAGGGGTAGTGTGTGTCTTAAACATTATTATAGTACAATATTCATAGTAAAGTAGTATTTGGAGACATAAATCAATCTTATAAGATTATTTTTGGCCTTAGGTTAAAAAATAGTAATAACGTCGGAAAAATATTTTACAACTGTGAATTTATTGAAAGGAAGGACATGGTCAATTTCCCTGTGATAGATGAGGCATTTCCTCATCTGTCTCTCATCTCATCAGGCTTCCTATGTCGACTGACTCTGTAAAGATTGCCATTTGATGGCTCTTATTTTTTCAGAGATTTGTGAGGGTGTCTTATCTTTGAGAGTAGTGATGGGTAAGAACTGCCTTTGGAAGATTTTCTTTGTTTTGCAGATTAATTATAATTTTTTGAAATTACTTTGAATCGTTGAAAAGTTTATCGGTATTTATGAATAAGCAACACACATTGAACTGTATACATGGATTTATACCCAATACACCACAACATGATGTCATATTACACTTTGCATATTCCTCCCCCCAAAAAAACTTGACCAGATAAATTGTTCTCTGCTGGATGCCACCGTGTCCATCTATTCACTCCCCTCTGTGTTGCGTACAAGCGCTTTTACGAACACTGGTTAATGAAAAGTTTCTCAAATCAAGTCTGATTGCTGCTTTGCTGTTTTCCAGGCATGCCTGGTGATGGGCCTGGCATAGGAAACAATTTCCTACAGTTATAAAACTAATTAAAGTAGGCAGTCATCCACACACCACTTTGTAATGAATTATAATAGGTTCATCAATCTCACTCACTTTTATTCCAAAAAAAAAAAAAAGAAGGCCTTTGATAGGAATTGTAACAGTGAGCTTCTCAGCTTAAAACAATCACAGATTCAACGCTCAAACTTAAAGACTGCTGTAACCATCAATATCGTAAATAAAATATGAAGCTTCCATACTCCTCTCAGATTATTTATCATTTTCCATTTCATTTTTATACTTGATTTTATGAAGAAAAAATGATTTATTATGAAATAGCTTAAGCATCTCAAAGACTAAAATTGAGTGAGCCCACTCATATCCCTCTCAGAGATCTTGAAAAAGATGATGATTCCATACTTGCGATCAAGCGATAAAACTACAGCTTGTTTCTTCTCCAGAGAATGTGTTGTGTGTCTCCTAAAATGCTGAAATATAACGATAATTTTCATTAATGTTTCTATAGTTCTTTCATGTGTCTGATCATACAGGAAAAGTATTGTCGTTACATTTAATTGTCAATGGGTTTGCAGTGTATAGCAATATTCTAAAGATAATTTTACATATTTTAAAGATGTGATTGCTTAAATGTTAAATATGCTAAGACTTGTAACCTATGATGATTGCTATTTTGTATTCATTACAATTAATGTTTTTAGAAGCTGACAGTTTATGAAGATGATCACTATTGTTATGACACATGCTTGGATTTCTTCCAATACAAGTGGATTATCCATACAAGATTTCAAAATTAACAGAGAATAGTGGTAATGAATTACCTACAAAGAGTTATGCTTAGATTCAATTGACCTGACTACAGCATATATCTGGAGTACAAGCCCAATTTTGCCGCTGATCTATTCAATGCTTAAAACTGTGAGAGGTATGGAACCTTAAGACTATGTCTTGATACAATTTGCTGCAGGGATATTCCTGACATTCTGACACTAGCTTGAGCTAAATTAAGTCTGTTTTCCTTTGAAGGATTTGCATTTGTTCTGACTGTTAGGTAAGCCCCCTTCTTTCTGAGAAAGCCTCAGGCATCCTCTGGTCTTACCATTGCCCATGTGCCTACTTAAAATTCCCATTACATTTGTCTCATGGCATCCAAGATACATTACTCGGTTAGGTTTTTCTGACATAAGGTAGTCTTACTTGAGCATATGTACATAATACCAACAAAATTATGAATATAACTGAATTTTAGCCAATATTTTTTGTCTTATATTTTCTATTTTATGATAAATAGATTCTTAATAAATCTGCCATATATCACTCAGTGTAAGGTCACCTGTCTTTGATAGTCATCACTTTCCCCTGCCTGTGATGGTGAGTTGCTTCGTCCTATGGACAAGTAAGGGCCAACCTTCAGCACAGGCCTCCTTGACATCTAGCTTATTCCATTGAAAGAGTAATTCACACAAAATTTAGTGCAGTGGAACTATTTAAAAACTGAGGAGATCAGTCTTGAACCATCTATTACAGAATAAAGAAAGTACCTCTGACAGTAAATTTGGTATTAGAAAAATATCAAATACAAAATATACCAATTTTGTAGTATATAAAGAAGTAATGTCTTTTTATAGTTTTAGTGTAAGCCAAGTCTTTGAAATAGCAGAGATAAATTTTTCTCACAAATCCTTGCTACTGATTTATCACTAACCAGTGTCATTATCTGAACTTGACATGCCATCTCTTCATTGTTAAGAAGGAGTAATTGCAAAGTGCTGAGCAGAAGATTGAAGGATGTTATTCTTCCTATTAGAAGCAAATTATATTTCAAATATGATAGAAAATTATGCAAAAGCCTTTGGAAACCTTTCTCAGTTCCATTTGATCTTGTTTTGAATGATTGTTATTTGAAAACAACATACTATATTTGAAAAAGCTCGCTCTCTCTCTCTCTCTCTCTCTCTCTCTCTACACACACACACACACACACACACACACACACACACAGTGTGTTAAAATCCTGGTTTGGAGACAAGGTTCTGTAGACAAGAACTCCTGTTTCTCTTGTAGAAGGACAAGGGTTCAGTTCCCAAATTCCAAATTCCATGTGGAAATTCACAAACATCTTTGACTCCAGTTGTAGTGAATCAAGTACTTCTTTCTGGTTTCTGAGGGTACCAGGTATGATTCTCATATACGCAGACACAAAATACCCTTTCATTACTCATGTTAATTAGGGATTAATAAAATAATGCATCTAAAATAGCTCACAAAAATAAAATCAAATGAGTATTAAGTTGATCCATTTAAAAACATCTTACTTTTCCTTTAAATTTTCTCTTTTCCATTTAGTTTAATATCTGGGAATTTAAAAGCAGAGAGGTCATTGCCTCCTGAGTGAATACATTTATTGAACAGTTTTTATGTACTTCTCTCAAAAAATATAACCACTACTTTTGCCCGAAAACCATATAACTCAAATTATATCATTCTGCTTAAGGTTACTACTGAAAGCAGGGTAAATTCAGGACTAACAAAAGTTAATTTGTTGAACCTGTGTTTTAGAGACCAGTGGCAATTTGAAGCCTATTAGAGGGAGAATATTTGCACAGTGTCTGAATACAAAGAAGCACAAGTTACACATTGAAAATATGTCATAGAAGAGGAATTCGAAAGCAGGATGTGCATGAGCAAAAAAAGAAGATTGCTATAAAACTTTGCTATGAACATTTCTAAGACGCAAAATTTACTGTAACTGAGTTTGCCACCAAATACAATATGTTATTGGAATCTACAGACAGCGAAAAGAACCAAAGGGCTTATATGTTAAGAATAAAATCTATCATTTTTTTACTATATTTATTTACTTGTTATTAGATATTTTATGTATTTACATTTCAAATGTTATCCCCTTTCCCTACCCCCTTCTTCTATATAGATGATCCCACTCCCACCCACCCACTCCTACCTCAACACCCTGCATTCCCCTACATTGGGAAACAAGCCTTCACAGGACCAAGGGCCTCTCCTCCTATTTCTGCCTGATAATGCCATGCTCTGCTACAATATGCAGCTGGAACCATGGGCTCCTCCATGTATACTCATTGGTTGGTGCTTCAGTCCTTGGGAGCTCTCAAGGGTCTGGTTGATTAATATTGTTGTTATTCCCATGGGGTTGTAATCCCTTTCGGCGCCTTCAGTCCTAAATCCTCTAACTCCTCCACTGCGATCCCCGTGCTCAGTCCAATGGTTGGCTGCAAGCATCCTCATCTGTATCAGTAAGGCTCTGTCAGAGCCTCTCAGGAAACATCCATATCAGGCTCCTGTCAGCAAGCACTTCTTGGCATCAATAATAGTGACTGAGTTTGGTGACTGCATATGGGATGGTTCCCCAGGTGGGGCAGTCTCTGGATGACCTTTCCTTCAGTCCTTGCTCCATTGTTTGTCTCTGTGTTTCCCCCCTTCAGTATTTTGTTCCCCCTTCTAAGAAGGACTGAAGCATCCACATTTGATCTTCCTTCTCCTTCAGCTAACATTCCAGATGACTTGCCTTCCTAAGCCTTCCTGTATGTTAGGGAGGGGCAGTATCTGCAGTGAAGCAAGTGACCTGCAGGTGGTGCTATAAGCTTTAAGAAGCCTCCCTTTCTTCAGATTCCTAGTCCCTAAGAAATAATAGGCAAAGATCTTGTTGGTTGGCTTTTAAAAACTACTTATTAAATGAATTTACTATGTAGTTGGGTATGGAATTGCCTTTGAGGACCCACATGCCAAAAATGTGGTTCCTAGCCTATGACACTCTTGACCCTCATGAGCTAGTACCTAGTGGAAAGTTTTTAGGTCACTGAAAACAAGGGCTCAAAAGAAATTGTAAAACTCTAGTGTCAGTGTTCTCACTACCACCGTCTCCTGAGTTCAGAGGGTGGGCTTTAACACGTGCTATATGCTGCTCCTCAGACCTAAGAGGAGTGCAGCACACATCTGCACAATGTCTGTAGCAGACAATATGTCAATGTGCTCTCCTGTTCCCATGGATTCTCTACTTTAACCTCTCCTTTATTACTGAGCTTACCAGATGAAAAAATGGTTGTCATTTTCTGGAAGCCCAAGTGGGATCTCATGACTTAGTCATGAATATAGCCTGACAATAAGTTAGTTTGGGTATTTTTATGGTGATAGGAAGCTAACTAACATATTAGATCTTACGTAATTCAAAAACAGACATATTAATAGCTTGCAAAATGTCAATATAGAAAGTAGGGAATTTTTCTAGAGTATTTGTGCCCACAAATTGTCATGTATAGGCAGAACTCTCAGCCTACTTAAATAGACTTTGATAAAGTCACTTCTTTCCAACAGTATTGCCTTCTCCTTGGTGCCTTCTTCTCTCTTCAGTGGCAGTTTTTTTATGCTTTCTTCCCACCATGAAGCCTGGCCCCACAGTAGTCGTACTGCATTGTGATTTTTATTTCTACACTAAGTATATTTCCCTATCTTTTAATGTTGTTTATGCTTTACACATGAATGCCATAGTTTAATGCTTTTTTTTCCTTTTGCCACTATTGTAAGATATCTATTCTTTTACCACTATTGTATCATAATAATCCTTTAGAACTAATCTATAGAATATAATAATTCTGTTATACTAATGTCTGCCATAGTTTTAAAAAGTTCTTTGAGTTAGTCATATAAACACCCATTTTATCTTGAGAGGCTTGGGTCTACTTGTTAGCATGCAATATCCACTTAAATCTGCATGTGTTGATCAATGAATGAAGTGTCAATTATGAGCACTGAGAACATATCTATGTCAGACTTCCCTCATGTTTAGTGTACATCTCTCTAATGCCAGACTGTGAAGCACACATCAAGATGCCTGACTCTCTCCACAGACACTTTCCTTAACACTGAAACCTATTTGATTTTCAACAGAAGTCGGGGCTTACTCACGCGACGTGGCCATGAACACTGGGATTAGAGGAAAGATTCTAAATTTGATAAAGACAATACAGTGTGGAAAAACTACCCTCACTGTTAGGTACAGATGCATGAAAACATGATTTGGGATAGCTGTTTTGAAACTATGAAGAGATTGAAGAATTGATTTTGATAGAGAATTAAGATAAATAGATTCCCTGAAACTTGACTTATTCTGAATCTTTGATTCATTTTGCTAGACTAGCTGTCTCTATTTGTTTTCCTTTTCTATTCTCTTATTTTCCAAGAGTGTTGCAGGAGAGAATCCCTCCAAATGTTTGAGACTGCCACATCCTTGTAAGCTTCTGAACTACAATATCCTAAAGAAAGCCACAGCTTCTGAGTGACCCCATCATAATGCAAGCAAAGGCTAAAAATCCAAGAAGATATTTGTGTTCTTGAACTTATTGAGAAGTGGAGATAGGAGGCTTGAGTAAAGTAGCTTCTTTCAATTGAGGGAAGTAAGTAGAAAGGAATAGGCAAAAAAAACAGTGGACATTGTTATTTGTGTGTTTTTCCTCCTGGCTCCAAGATTTCAGAATAATGAATCTGAGACTTAAAATGTATTTACAAATACCTTGGCCAAAGAGCCTTGTCTGGTTCCCAGATAAGGTCATAACTTCATAACCTGTTTGTTCTGATCTAAGTTTTGCCATGTGGATGGTTACTTCTGATCAAGTTTAATATACCTATCCTCCCTCATGTCCTGGAGCCAACCTCCCTGTACCCGGATCTCTCCCAGAGTCATTTCTCTGACCAGATGTCCCTATTCCATCCTTTCCTATAGGCCATAGATTTTTCTATTGAGAAGTACATCCATAAAGTACACAAGTATTCTTTACAAAATGCTTCTTTTCTTTATAATAATAAACTACATACAGTAATAACAATTATGAAAAGTGTTAGGTAAGATTTCCATTCACATGTCCAGTCCACATGTATCTTTGGAAACTTAGAAAAAGTACTAGCTATCCTATTTTGGTGAGTTCAGAATTCTGTACCTAAATCACTATATATCATAACTTCCATTACTAACTAAGAAGCATTTTCTTAAATTTAAGAATGTCTTCTTTTTAAATCCTAAACTATGTAAGCTTATCTGTGAGACTATAACTATCTAGTCTCAACTTCATCGGAGACCTAAGAAGAAGTAAATGTTGCCGGACTATGCAGGAAGTATGGGCAATCAGCTTCCAAAACTATAGAAATTAAACAAAACATTGGCTGCCTGAAAAGTCCAATATCTAACTAACTTTTCTATGAAGCAGGACTTATGAAGGACATGCCTATCTTGTCCTTGTGAAGCTTGGCAATTGACTTCTCTGAGTCCATGCTTGTCCATTTTGGACAGCATAGTGTCAGCAGTTGAAGCAGGGGCAGGTTTTTACTGAATGATAGCTTGCCACATTTAAAGCAAACTCCAGAAAGAGATTCTTTGTTGCTCATTATCTTCTTTGAAGTCAGATAGGGGTGTTGCCAGGAGCAGACATGTCTCATTATCAGAAAAACCGTAAAATAATACAATATCTCTAAATGCCAAATTCTGTCATTCTCTGATGTTTTGAAGACCGTCTATAGTACATCTGAATAGATGAATGTTGCTTGTTTATAACTAATTGTCTGTTCTACCTAGGAAGGCTATTTTTTGTGATAAACTAGTACAGTATCTAACATAACCATGAACTTGATTGACTATTGGCTGGCATTACTTAATTACCTTAAACAGTTTGTAATAGCAGCTTATAAAGGCTTGAAACCAAACTATATGTTTTGAATGAGCTGCATAGGTTCAATACTTTATATAAACACTGAAGTGTAATATATAGTAGGCTGTAACAAAATAACCATAATTTTTATATCAATATAAATATATATTACATATTGATACAATTTATATAAATATAAATCAATATATAAAGATCCATACCAATGTAACATTATTGGCTTATAGACTGTGTCTTAGTTTAAAATTAGGATTGGTCTAAACTTTTCCCCCTCTTATTTCTACATTATTCCTATATTCCCATCTTCTCTTTTTAAACTTTCTCTCCCTATGTAAGAATAAATCAAGAATAGCAAAAAGAGAGAGAAACCCCTGATTTTAACCCCCTAGACCTTGTTTTCTCCCTGATAAAGAGCATTTAACAACTTACAACCAACCTCCCTAAATGACAACAAACATTTATAAACCACTGAAGGATTGAAAAACCATCCACTCTGCATTTTGATATTTGGGCACTATTCTCTTAAAATTTCTTCATGTTGATTTTTGGGCATAGTTTTTATTTTTGCGGGAAGAAGGTGAAGGAAATTGGGTAAATGATCAAGTCTTAATAATGCTGGCTGTAGCATTTGTTGTCCATTCTTTATGTGCTGTGAAAATGCAGGCTTAAATAAAGTACTAGTCTGAAAGGCTGGACCAAGGAACTAACTTCTTCGAAGTTTTCCTGGAAGCAAGTTTTGATGAAACTGCAATTGAAGCATTGTGAGGCTGGAACAATTAGGATGCGGGAATAACTATGTTTTAGCATCTCAACTTCTTGGAGGACAAATCTAGTCCATACTACCTCCATTCCACTGGCCTTTAGCTCTGTAAACATTTGAACTCTCACAAGGCATATACATTTCTGCAATTACATATGTATGGTATGTACAATATACACAGATCATTTAAAGATGCTACTTTGCTCTTAATTTGAGCAGATGAAAGGAATGTGTTTTTCAAAGCTACTTTGAATTGTACAACTGAACTGCAATATAAATTCCCACTCATGCCATATAAAAGGGGGCATGTACTTAAGAGTCATGAGGACTCTGTAGCCAACAAGATGTATTGGTTACACATAGACATTTATTTCTCAACCAGTCTCAGAGCTGTTGCTATATAAATGTATCAGCGTATACATTATCTGCTCTCTTTCTTCCTGTGTAGCCAAGATCTTCAGGGGGCCCTCACCCTGTCACATCTGATTTTTACCAAATTGGGTTGAGTCCAGAGTTTCTCTTCTCCTGTAGAAAAATATACAAAGCTTTCCCCCAGTATCATCTGTTTCCTTCCTTCCATTCAGAAGTAAATTCACACTTAATATACACAGGCTCATTTAGTTCAGAAGTTTTTCCATAGTCCAGCATCTCTCAGCAGCTGTTGTTTTTGTTTGTTAGCATTCAAGAAATGTGAAGTCAATAAAGCACCATGTAATCTATCTCTGGTGGTATTTGTTATCCCTTTCTGTATATTAAACATCCCTTTCTTACATCTGTTTCTTTATCTGTTAAGCCTTTGGTCTCTCTTGAGATTTTGTTTTATCCATTGAAGTTGCTCTGGTTTTGATATCTGGGTTCTTAATGTCTAGTTTTGGAGCAGGGTTGTTTAAATGTTTTGCAGATGAGGTTCTCCACTGCTGATCTGAAATGTCCAATTTGAATTTGATATCAGGGCCTCTGGGGACACTTCCCAACAAGGGGTTTCTTTGTTTGTCTCTTGCTGTTCTGTATTCATTAGTCTAGTGTCAGCCTTTGCCACATCTTCTGCATATTCCAGAAAGCTGGAGGCTCTTTTTGGACTATCTCTAGCAAAAAGAGCCTTTATTTTGAGGATTGTCTTATGTACAAACCTTGAATAACCTACCTTAATAGCCATATCATTCCCTCCACACCTATTCCATTTCATAGGAAACTTTCTCTCTGAATAATAATAATAATAATAATAATAATAATAATAATAATAATATAGAAGAATTTATCCTTAGGAACTGTCTGTTTACAATCCTTTAGAAAATAATTTGATCCTTCACAGCCATAGCAATAGGCTTTGTGTGCTGTAATTGCTGTCCAATGATAACTGAATAGCTTTAACCCACTCTTTAGGAGATGTAGATTTGGCCTTTTTGCATTCAACATTAGCATTTTCAAAAGCTAAAGGTTCAATTAAAATGTCTCTAGCAGTTGGATCTGATATTGCTCTATTTATAGCTGTAGTTAATATTTGTACAACATCAGTGAAAGATCCATTTGAACCCTGGGTTATCTTTAGAAATTATTCAGTTCATTCCTGTTGTTCAACTTTGTCCCAAGAATTGAAGGCTATTGTACAACACTATTCTAGGACAGCATCATCAAAGATAATCTGTACTCTCAATTCACCACACAACCTTCACCTAGTAATTGATCCTTGGCAATATCAATGTCTCTCGTCTTATTTCATTGCTCCAGGACTAAATGGACAGTTATCCTTTATTTGGCTAAAGAATAAACCTGAGAGGTGTTTTTCTTAACAAAATATGAAATGAGTTCAATTATTTGTGCTCCTTCTGAGGCTAAGGGTGTTTGATGCACCCTTGTGTTTCTTAGAAACATACCCTTATTTGATTATATACTCCAGGCTGAAGTTATTAGTGAAAATAACAAAATTGGCCTTTTTATAAAAAGCTTTTGTCACTTGATACAAAGTTTTATTTTTGCTATTGAAATATTATCTTTTATTTTAGTTGTTTTGGTCGCTTGTATGGCTGTCTTAAATGAATCACTTATCAGTTTACTTATGAAAGTCACTATTTCAATTTACTTATGAAATAGACTGATAATGATTGTGATGTAAAATATAAAAGTAAAATCATTTTTAAAAGAATGATGAAAATCAAAAACATGTGTTAAACCGCAGATAGAATAATATAAATTATAAAGGTTTCCATTACAAAACATCCTTCAAAGTTGTCTTTGTATAATGGAGATCAGTAAAGTCATTTCCTATAATGCATTTCCTGAGTACTCACGGATGGTGGTGTTGATTATACAGCACATCTCCTGTGCCGTCTTCACTGAATTGTTAATTTGAACAGCACCAGGAGGCAGCGATTGGCATCATCGATGGAATATATTTGTGTATAAAATATTTTCCCTTAAAGGAATTTCTGTACCTAACCTAAGGAAATCAAAATAACTTTAACTTCAAATGTCATCCTAATGTTTCATCTAACATACCAAGGGCACATTGAATAACATATTACACACACACTCATCTGTATATTTGATTGTTATTGAAGTCTTCATTTGTGAACTTTGGTGGATTATGCACAATGTACAAACAGTTTATAGCTCTTATCTTGAAACAGTATTTAGTAATAAGTTATAAATAATTTTATATGTACACAATAGAATATATATAATCACAAATATGTATATGTGATTTATATATATATATAAAATATGTATAAACTGTCTATATAATATGTATATATAATATGAGACCGAAGCAAAGTGATTATGAGAATTTTAAGAATGCTTTCCAAATGCAAATATGCAGACGAAGGTAGCAACTTCTGGTTTGAGTACAGCAGACTAAGGGCTTGTAAAACATAATTTCTGCCCATACAACAAGAAAAAAGCTGAACTAACAGGGTATCAAACGTATATACGAGACTATAGAAGATGGAGATAAGACTCAAACATCACACGAGAAAGCATTCAGCCTCGAGCAGAGCCACTGGAACCATAAATTGGGACTTTGGGCTTGGATGCTGACCTTTGACTGCTGATGCTGATGAGTTACTGGAGGCTGAGTTACTGGAGGCTGGGGTATATCTACTTTGAGAGTTAGATGCTCCTTAAAGTACATCCCTAGGGAAACTGTGTTCCCATAAGTCTTACCTGCAGAAGTTGCATAGAGTTCTTTGGTGATAAGCGTTGGGACAGTGATCACTTGTGCTCTTGCCAGCACATTCTCTTTTTAGAGCCCTGCTTTGCACTAGAATACTTCACCGCACAATTCTGTCTATCCTAGGAGAAAGGATACTTTCCCAGTTTGACTTTTACCTATCTTTTCCCTCTCCATTGAGAGGGCAAGCAAAAATAAGCATGATAAATGATATGTGACAATTTAGTACTGATGGAAGAATATATATCCATAAAACCCTATGATTCAATCACAAGATTATAAAATTGCCCTTCATAACTCTTTATTACCCCATCCTCAGTACCACAGCTAAAAGAACTGCAGGACACAGACTTACAAATATAAGCACGGATGCTAAAATAAGTATTCAGAAGTAATATATTTAGGACTGTAATAGAAAGAAAGAAATAAAATGGAAAGAGAAAAATGTAAATAAACTTTAAGAAAGAATCGAAAGCAAATATTAGAAATTAACCGCTGTCATTGGAACTATGAATACATTTTTAAAAACGTGTGAGCTAGACTCAAGGAGTGATAAATTTAAAGATATGTCCACAAAAACCTTGCCATTGAAATACAAGTGGGAAGAACAGGAAAAATTAGCAAAGGATATAGATTCAGGGTAACCTAAAAGACCACAGCAAAAGCAAAAGAAGAGATCACATACAGAAGGAGAGACTGCGGCAGCAGAAACAAACGCTTGAATGTCACATTAACCAATCATTTCCCATTATTAATCACAGACAATCACAGATCCAGGATGTAGAGAGAATTCTAAGCATGGTACCGAACACATACAAGTCCACTCTACAACATATGCACATTACATTTAAAAAGTCGAAGACCAAAGACTAAGAGAAAATTCTGAAAAAAAAATTCAAAGGAAGAAGTGGCTTTATCTAAAAAGAACCGAAGATGCACAGACTTTCCCAGCTCTGCATGCCATACACACTCTAGAGTTGGATATTTACAAGGTTAAAGGAAGACGGGGGTCATCAGCCTTTTTGACAAGATAGAAGGGATGGTGTTGGCTAAAAGCACACTGGAGGAAAAACTCTGAGCTGCCGAGCTGTGCAACCAGAGTCGGACACATGAGGGAAAAAGTTACAAATTCAACACAGGGTTTTTCCAGGTGAAAGATGAGCGAAACATATTATTCAATTGTTAATTTACAGATAGTTGCTGTGGAAGAAACTGATGAAGATTTGAAGGGGAGGTGGAGGAGGGCTTGGGACAGAAGCCTGGGAAATATGAACCTTACAGTACAGTGAAAAGACAACAAAGTGTCAGAAAGTTTGAAGGGTTGAAACCT
The DNA here is from genome assembly GCF_011064425.1 of Rattus rattus. Classification (NCBI taxonomy): domain Eukaryota; kingdom Metazoa; phylum Chordata; class Mammalia; order Rodentia; family Muridae; genus Rattus; species Rattus rattus. The sequence continues at coordinate 80,910,911 of NC_046159.1, read as the reverse complement.
GGGAGTGAGAAGTATTTTAAGGAATCTTTGCAAGACAGAAACAAAAGCAGAGATTTGAACTGAAGACTAAAAATAATTTTCTAATTAACACTGGTGAAATTTCAATTAAGTGACTAGTCAGGAAAGCAGCTTTCAGAGACAAGAAGATTAAACAATTATCTGTTATCAAATTGTTATGTGAAGTAGTAAATGAGGACACAGATCCGAGAAATGTAGTGCATCTTTCAGGAATTTCATTATGGGGACCTAGGATAGCCCAAGTTAGTTTCCCACCACACATGTGGGTTCACAATCACCAGGACTCTTGTACCATGCCTTCAGGTGGCCTTCTCTGATGTTCCCAGCATCTACATGTTTGTACAGATAGATATAAACATGCACACATATAAACCTAAAAGCTGTTTTTCTTTTCCTTTTGCTTCTTTTCTCTCTCTCTCCTCTCTCTCTCATTTTCTTCTCTCTCTCTCTCTCTCTCTCTCTCTCTCTCTCTCTCTCTCATAATAGTGTCTCACTGAAATAAGCGTCATAAATGGAAGTCAGGTTCATACATTATCACAATTATCTGTTTCTGTTGTTGTAACGATGTTTGATGAAGAAAAGTCACCTGAAAGACTCAGATAACGAAGTTGATAATAATTAAGACGAAAGTTACTAGAGTTCAAGAATGGACTTCTTACTCTAGTACTTTGACTATTGGTGAGCAAGTGCTTCACCTTAGGCCTTAACTGGCCCAGATTTGACAAATAACTGCATCTCTGAACAATTCTTGAGAATCATATCTTTCCAACATCATCGCAGATAATAGAAAGCATTTCCACACGAGAACCGTTCACGACACACTGTGATTACAGTGCGCAAACATCACACTAGTTGTAAACTGCAGATGCTCATCTTACAAACTTCTGTAATTGGCTTCTGTAATTGTTCCGGAAAGTGTTTTCCAAACAGGGAGATTACAATATGATGATGGGAATTGAGAGCTCCCATTTACATTCCCAGTTAGTTCTCATGAACCTGGGGGTGTGGGGAGGACTACATCGCTGTGAAATGCTTGCCAGATGGTTTAGTAATAGTCTCACCTCAGCCTCCCAAAAGCTCTCCATAACATTGGCTTACTTCACAGCCTGTGCTCTTCCCCGTAATGGAGGTTTGAACCTGGGCCCTAGCACATGCTAGTTGAGTTCTCTGGGATTGGGGTGTATCATCCCTGCCACCTGCAGCATTGTTTAATTTTTTGTTATGTCATAATCTTGTGATTTATCTGTGATGCAAGATGTTGCACAGCTAGACCCAGTCTAGCTGTCGTAGCAGTAGAAGCCTGGGAGTCATATCTAAATTCATAATCAGTGGGAACAGAACTACGTTATTTCCAAAATAATGTAATACCATTAGAGTAAAATTCTCTCAAAATGACACATTCAAAGACTTCATGAGTTATAAATACATTTTCTGTTTTAAAGTCAAATAACTTGACAGTTGTTGACAGAAATAGGGCACTGTTGACCTTTATGAAATGTTACTTCACTAATTAACCTCTGCCCATGTTATTTAAAAGGTACGTTAAATTGTTAATTTTCAAAGTTTGCCATCCATTTTCTTTCTAATCCTAATGCTCAATTAAATTTAATATAACATGGTTTTTAGCAGTATGTGTTTTCTTAAGTTTAGTTTCCAAAATGTGTAGTATTCTTACAAATTTATAAAGTTTTCAGTGTCATTGGGATACAAAACATCAATGGTTTTATTGCTGGTTCTAGTAAGATAACTTCTACAAGCCATATGCTGGTTGACATTGAATACACATATAGTTTGAATTCATGGAGTTGGTGGATGGTACTTACATAAAGTTATTTCTAAACTATTTTCCTGGCTGTGTTCCCGTGGTCTCTAACTTGTTTCTGTCTCCCTGTGGTCTGTACCTCTGCTTTGTTTCTCAAGATCTCTGCTGGGAGGGTATTTTTTCTGTCCATTCTCCATGGCTCTAATGATGCAGAAGCAGAAGAAGAGTCTGACAGGGTGGCACTTAGAAGAGCCCCTGGAATGATAGAGACAGAGGGATGAGAGTAAGATGACTGAACTACATGTTTTAATAATGATGATCAGATATATAGTTGAAGGTGTCTGCTGTGCATTTTTTAAATACTGCAATATCTTTTTTGGAACATAGCATTATTCTAAGCCTATTTTATATGCACTTTGGACAGTACGTTACATGATTGTCAAATCTTTTGTTTTCTCTATGTGTTTTTCTATATTATTGCCAGATTATTAATGCATCAAGCCCAACACATCCAGGTTCCACTTCATGTGAATGATTAGCATAGTATGGCAGAGGTGGACATATCAAGTCACAAGTCACATGCAGTCTAAATGGATGACTGTACAAGAATTAAGTCAATATGCAGAGACCGAAGTAAGAAAGAGACTGAATTCTAGTGAGCACATCCATATCTAAATTTTCGTTATGTGTTAAAACTAATAATAAATGCTGGGAGAACTTTAGAAATAGAATCACATGTTAGGTTATCATAGACATTAAATATTATATCAATTCAACTACTTAAACAAAATGTCTAAGAAGATGTAACAGTCAGAAATTATGTCTGTATCTGTCATATAGTTCTGCACCATTTCTACAATGGATGCAACAAAATATAACAAGGTCAGTAGATTGGAAAAGAGTTCTCAGAGTTCTGAAGATTAGAATTGTAAGCTCAAGATATTGATGGGCTATGCTCATTACAAAAGCAATAATCTCTCTCTCTCTCTCTCTCTCTCTCTCTCTGTGTGTGTGTGTGTGTATGTGTGTGTGTGTGTGTGTGTGTGTGTGTGTCTTTCTGTCTTTGTCTCTGTCTCTATCTCTTTCTCTGTCTCTCCTTGCAAACACCCTCTCTGGCCCCACTTTTATCTTCCAGTATTCTGAGGTCTATGATAGCATATTCATCATAAACAATTATCCATATTTGTGTTCTTTAGTAAAAATTCCCTATCCTTATAAAGCTATCAATCATTGCATGTTTTTAACTCCAGTATTATCTCCAATTATATCTGCAATAACTCCACTCCAAATTAAGTAACACATGATTCTGAGAATAAAGATTACAATATATGAATCTGGAAAGGAATATGCACATTCTTAACACTATAGCATTGTTAAAGTTTTTGGAAAAAAGAAATTTAGCATTTATTCATCATTGATAAATATTATCATTTTCTTGTTTACAGATGCTTCTCTAGTAAAGCTAATAATTTTCTCTACATATTGTATTCAGCCTAATTTCTTCCTAGCATTCAAAGAACTTTTTCCTTAATAATTTTCTTTCCCTTGCTTTTTAATATCCTGCAATATTTCCGTGAATCTATGAATGTTTTATACTTTTATAAAATATGCACTCCTCTTCCTCTTCATCCTCATGATCATAACCGTAATTCTCATCATCACCAGGACACCATCACCAGAAGCATCAACAGCAAAAGGTTTCTGTCTTAGTCCAAATATCGAGTAACAGTTTTAGGTACGGTTGTACACTAGGAATTCATGTGCTAATCACAGTGTCTTCTATCACAGTATTAAGAGCTGGGCTACTGAAAGTTAAGTCTGGTGAAAAATAACTAGATTATAATGGCTATCCTCCCTTGAGAGACTGGCCCAGGCCTGGTAGGAGTTGATTAGTTCCCATGAGCACTTGTGTATAAAGAGAGACTTCCCTCCCTACTTTCTTGTTTATCATATGATTCCGTACATTCTCCCAACAATATGTTACCATTGTTCTGAGACAATTATCTAAATTTAGAATGTGCTGGGACCTTGTTCTTTTTTCTTCAGAAGTGAGCTTTATAAATATCTAGTTTCATATAAGTTGTCATGGAAACAATATGCACTAAGACAGCTAATGTTCTTCATGTCTGCTCTTCACATATTTCTTTACAAAAGTGCGCATGTTGCTAATTGTGCTATTGGTAGCTTGCTACTTTCTTTCCAGTACATTTTAAGGCAATCTGTAATATGGACTTTCTTCCTACCAGAAACTGCTATGTTGATGTCAGTAGTGACTGACACTCGTGATCAGTAAAACAACTATTCAGCCTACTTTACATCTCTATTTTGTTTAAATTCATTGAACACTCCTTCTGAACACTCCTGTTAGGTTTATTTCCTACCTAATCTATCATGTGACATAGCACTCCTGATTTTCACTTTGTCATGATATTATACATAGATTCACAGGGTCTTACTTTGTTTTACTATATTGATATACTAATACTTCATTTTTTTTGAATTTTCAGTATGCTGATAATTCTCAAATCATCACTTCATTTTTATCTCAGACACTTGAAGGTGATATATCTGAGTATTAGTGTTATATTTTCATAAATTTTAGATTCTTAGTGATAACTACTTTATTGAAATTCTTGTAGAGCAGCTGCCATATATCAACTTAGAGAATCACATAGCCTTTTCTGCCAGTCTAAGAACAAAGATGTGTGTTCTATGAGTTTTTGCAGATTTTATTCTATCCTGGATGATAAATGATACTTCAATGATTAGTAATCATTTAAGTCTTCTCACTGATCTTTTTTTTTTTATTAACTTGAGAATTTCTTATTTACATTTCGAGTGTTATTCCCTTTCCGGTTTGCCAACATCCGGGCCAACATCCCCTAGCCCCATCCTTCCCTTTCTTTTTATTGGTTATTCCCTTTGTTTCGGGCCATCCCCTCCCCTCCCCAGTGCCGCCTCCCCCCGACAGTCTAGTTCACTGGGGGGTTCAGTCTTAGCAGGACCCAGGGCTTCCCCTTCCACTGGTGCTCTTACTAGGATATTCATTGCTACCTACGAGGTCAGAGTCCAGGGTCAGTCCATGTATAGTCTTTAGGTAATGGCTTAGTCCCTGGAAGCTCTGGTTGCTTGGCATTGTTTTTCATATGGGGTCTTGAGCCCCTTCAAGCTCTTCCAGTTCTTTCTCTGATTCCTTCAATGGGGGTCCTGTTCTCAGTTCAGTGGTTTGCTGCTGGCATTCGCCTCTCACTGATCTTAAATTTAACTTGCAACTACTTTAAGCCTCTAATTTGTGTTTTTGTGCAAGTTCATTATACAATGTGCGCAGCAGTCCACTCCACACACAGTCATGACAGGCTGAAATATATATACACCCAAGTAAGATTTAAGATTTCTGGTATATGTAATTATAAGTTAGCAAACACTTGAAGACACTGATGTGTGCTGCTGCTGCTGCTGCCCATTACTTTTAAGACCAAAACAGGACCTCCTCCCCCTTCCCAATTTGGAACTCTGTTTTTTGTTTTGTGTCTGTAATCTGTATCTTTGACTAATGCTCATTGCCTATGTGTAGTTTATTGTCTGACCTCTCAGACTGATGGAAACCACCACATAAATTGTGTCAGAGTCTGGAATTTTTGTACAGCACAATGATGAGCTTTCAGCTATTTGATATCTCCCAAATCCGATAATTATGAGAAAGTCTTTGAAATTAGACTAAGACAATGAATGCTTAGTTTTGTATTTCTCAGCAGGTTCATAAATCAGTATGCCATGGAACAGGATACTATGAATATTTTAAGATCTGTCTAAAATAGAAAGTCTTTCTGGCTTTTATTCTCTTTTATTGATAGACAAATTCAGAAGGGCATGACTCTCACCTGTGTTTTTTTACATATCAACACACACGTATGCAAAGTGTGCTTAGTTTTATTCAGATTATTTTTATGTCTGAAGCCGATATGCATGTTCAAGAGCCAAGAGCTATGCCTTTGCTCCCTTGTTGCAGGGAGAGGACAGTGGTGCCACTACATGCAGACAGTCTCCTGTGGCACATTTATTAAAAATGAAACCTAAAGATGCTTTCGATGATAGAACATAGGACCTTGACACATCACACTGAGAGGTAAAACCCAGAACTCTGTTCTGCTCCAATGAGCAAAGGCTGCCTCACTGGGTCTTGCAAAGCTCTCCCTGAGAAAGTATGGGAACAGGCAGTAGATGGAGGAGTCAGCCTGTCATAGCAAGGAAGGTGGGGTTAGCTGGGGTTTCACAGAAGACCTATGGATTGGGGAATCTGAATACTTTTTAGCTCTCAGAGGAAGCCCTGGATGCCCAGTGTTTTGTATTGAGCCAGAAGTGAGATGTATTGGTGGGGTTGCCTGCTGGAAAGTTTGATATGTGAAGGCCTTGCAAAGTGAGTGACAGGTAAAGAAGTTGAGGTTAGTTAGAATTTATTCAAGGAAACACAGCAGACTCAACACTGTCTCAACATGACTTCCAGGTGACATTTGACATAAGAGAAAAAATGTGTTCTACATGCTTTTTTACATAAAAGAGACAAGTTTCATTCTTGGATTACTTTTCTCCTTTCCATAAGAGCTTATAAATTCAGTGTGCTCTTCAATTTCTTAGTAATGCAACAATGCAAATACAGAAGATTTGCTTTCTTTAAAATGTGAGGAAAATGTGGCCTGGAAATAAATTCACGTAGTCTCTGACCTGGTGTTCTACTGTGGCTGTGGTTATGTGCAGTCCTATTTGCTACTGAATGTAGGCACTTAGGAAATGCATTGGTAATGGTATCCAGGAAGTTTCCCAAAGTAGGGAAACTTAGAAAAAGGACTCAGACTCTACCTGATGACATTCTAACATTTTAGATTGATAGAAGCCAGTGGTTTTCTAAAAGCACATCTTAAGTGGATGGGCACTTAACAGCTTTCTAAGGGACCCAAAATAGCCCAGGATAAATTCGGTTACAGTCTGAAACACTTTAACCCTCTGTAATCTCAAAATTTAACCATTTATCCCTGTACAGTGGGCATCATAGTCCTTCCCTGACCTACCTTTCTTCTGGGACATTAAATCATGCTTGATAAGAGATAGAAACTTTTAGCATGATTTTTTTTTTTACCACATTTAGTCTACATTGTGGAAAGGGCCATTAAAACAACTGTTCATGTGACTTAAACTGTAAAATCTTAATTCAATTTTCTGAAAAAATAATGATAGTGTCAGGTAATCCAAGATGCTTGAGGATATTTTCTGCCCCTAGAATTCCTACCAAACAATTTCACTAGGACAATATGAATAAATATGAACCTCTTGATAGTAATCTGTTGAGAAGCTTATTGCTGTGGGCTTCACAGACTTGTCTTGGTATAGTTTCAAATTGACCTTGATGATACCCATGGGCTTTTAAAAGAGAAGACACTAACTTGGCATGTCTAGTAACTTGTAGTTTTTCTGATAACTTTGTTCATATTCCTTCCACCGTGAAATACAGCCAATCTAAGATGTCTTTAGGAACTTCTAATATCACATTTACCTTTGAAATTTTGTCTTTACAAAAAGATTACGTGAAATAAAGAATACAGTGGTGAAAGCACTTAGCAGCAGTTCTGATATAAACCATGACGTAGGTTAAAATACTGTCTGCACTTACTTTGTAAACAGGGAAAATGAGTGGCTAGAGTATGTTATTTTAAGTTCAATGAGTTCATTTTCATTGTTTGTGTGAAGAACTACATTCAAAATAGATATTGACCACATTTTGAAAATAATAGGTCTACATGTCCTACAGTCATCTTAACATTTTTTCAGCATATACTAAATAAAAATAGGACTGTAATAGGTTTCATTAAGAGGATGGTGGGCACAATTTCAGGTTCTCAGTATTCTGTTTTCATTTAGTATTTACTGAAGATGGTTTTTTTTTCTTTTCAGTTTTTGTGCCAATGCCTCCTTTATCCCAGAAATTTGCTGTTTTCTGAAATAGCTTGTTAAAAAACGATTACTAGAGTAAAACAGACTCTACATAAAGTATTTATGAATTGCAGAACATCCACACAAATACAAGGCACTGTGGGCTATTAGAATATGAAAATAGCTAAGAATTCTCTTTTTATTTATAAGAGAGCCATTTGGAGATTAAAAAAGTCAATGTCCCAATATTCTCCTTCAGTTGTGGAATGTTCTATCAGATACATTGTTCTAAAAGCCTATACTATTTTCTGGATTGATTTACAGGCAAAAGTCAATGTTCCAAATATAATTCATTTTTAAAATGAAGTTACTAACAGGTTCAATGTCAAAATTAATGAATACTATATTCTTCATATAAGTCAATTCTATTATATTTTTCATTTTGGTTATGAAACTTAACATCTCTTATATATATCAGAATAAATTATCATGATTGTGATATCTGACAAATATTTGTTCAAATTAAGAGCAATAATATTTAAAATAATGATCGATTATATTTGGTAATATATTGTGTAAAAGAATCAAAGCATCCACCCCTAATCCCCAAACTCCCCACCTTAGCCAGATGCATGCCTTATCAAAATGGTTGGGATTAGTCAGCATTCTGATTCTGATGTTTTCACATTTTTATTTGCATTACAGCATGAGATATCTGTGGGATGGGACCCAAGTTTAAACACAAAACACATTTCTATTTCATATGGCCTTGTGCACACTCCTTGTGTAGCTTTGTGGATTAAAGTGAATGCAACTTTGTTGTCATACAAATAGGTCAGACGTGGAATTTTCCCATGTAGTATCAAAAATTTTTATGTTTTTCAGCATTTAAGACTTCAGATTATTAGGTTAAGTATGCTCAATGTATAATACTTATGAAAATATAAAATATTATATAAAATATAAAATAAAATATTTTATTTTCACATTTCTATGAAAAAGTACTCAAAAACAAAGAAATCACACATTCTGAATGTTAGGTCATCACTTCAATAAGTGTAAAACAGCAATTACTTAAGTTTTTAATTTTCATGATGACATATTAATTCCCCGTACTAAAGTGATGATGATGATGATGAGGAGGAGGAGGAGGAGGAGGAGGAGAGGAGGAAGAAGAAGAGGAGGAGGAGGATTATACCTTCCAGGTCTGCGTAACTGTTTCTATAGACCTATGATAACTGCTCTTACCACTTCCTTTCACTAGTGACCAGATGCAGCCCTCCCTACAGGACAGTAGACACAAGAGAGAGCTGAGGGAATGCCAGACAAGTTCCTGTATATTCTCATGTTTTCTAATCTCATGCTTTCTCTCCTCCCTGATGTATTTCTGTTGCTTCCCTTTTCTTCACTTGCTTATAACATTCTGTTTTCATTGGCTCAATGAAATTGTCTATGTCACTAATATATTTATTTTGTCTGTGGACCTCATTGTTACAATGGAGAAAAAGTCTTTTATGTTGCAAAATAAAACCTGGACAGAAGGGGTTGGGGATTTAGCTCAGTGGTAGAGCGCTTGCCTAGGAAGCGCAAGGCCCTGGGTTTGGTCCCCAGCTCCGAAAAAAAGAACAAAAAAAAAAAAAAAAAAAAACCTGGACAGAAGACAGGAAGTTTCATGTTAACTCGTGAAAATCTGAAATAGAATTTTAACTTCTGGAAAACAATTATGTTCAAATATTACCTGAGGAATTGAATTGCAAATTATCTGAATTTTTTGTTTGATTTTCGAATTTTAGCACCAGAGCAGACTAAAGAGGACTTACAGTTTCTACTTTGCCTCTTGCGCTTAATTTTGTTTACATTATTTTCTATAAGCATTAAAAAATTAGGGGGTTCTAATAATAGGTAAGAATATATAGTATATGAGACTCAATTCAAAACTGAATTTAGGACACATTTTCTAAATCTCTAACAATCTAGTTTTAAGTTTGCAATTTTATGAAAAAAAGTATAGAGTTAAATTGTATCAAGAAAATCAAAACAAATCACACTATAGTTTTGTTTTTAATCATAGCATATATTGTTGTATAGCCAAGAGTCACCATGTACATCAACTCCAGTGTGACTCCTGAGTGTTTGCCTGCATTTTGTTTGACTCTATTATATAATAACAATAACAACAACAACAACAACAACAATAATAACAATAATGATAATAATAGATGCTCTTAAAACAGTGGCTAAAATGCAATTTTGTTTGCTCATAATTTTTTAATTAAACCATCTAGAGCAATGGTTCTCAACAATCCTAATTCTCTGATCCTTTAATACACTTCCTCATAGTGTGGTGACTCACAATAAAATACTTATTTTGTTGCTACTTCATAATTGTAATTGTACTGGCATCATGAAATGTAATGCAAATATCTGATGTACAGGATATCTGCTACTACCTATGCCCAAAGGACTGAGACCCCCAGGTTGAGAACTGCTGATAGTATTGCAGTGGACAAGTGTAACTTCAATTTCCCATGCAGAGATGAACTGGAGCTGCAAACCCCTGAGGCTCTCTCTGACTTGAGGGGTCACAGCTCATAATTGAGGCAAGTCGTTTTTTGGCAACTCACCTACTGACAGTGGTAACTACTCAATTCTTTATACAAAATGAGAGGAAGATTTTTAAGAGACTATTATGGTAATAGACTTTTCTTGAGCTAACCATGAACCCTCTTATTCTACTGGGCAAGCAAATTAATAAAACCTAGGGAGATCCATGCAGAGTGAGACCAGACTTCCTTGGTGATGTTGCCAGTAAAGGATACAACACTTTATTCAATATTGATGAGTAAACCAAGAATATTAAATCCTATCACTCTATCTGTCAGTATGACTATAAAAATATAAATGTTTCAGTAATTGAACTACCATTTTTTCCTTTTTTTGTTATTGGATATTTTCCTTATTTACATTTCAAATTCCCTTTCCCAGTTTCTCCTCCACAAACCCCCTATCTCATCCTCCCTCCTCCTGCTTCTATGAGGTGCTCCCCAACCAACCCACCCACTCCCTTCTACCTCCCCACCCTGGCATTCCACATACACTGGGGCTTCCAGCCTTCGCAGGACCAAAGGCCTCTCCATCCATTGATGTCCAACAAGGCAATCCTCTGATACATATAGGACTGGAGCCATGGGTTACCCCCATGTATACTCTTTGGTTGGTGGTTTAGTCCCTTGGAGCTCTGGAGAATCTGGTTGGTCAATATTGTTATTCTTCCTATGGGGTTGCAAACCCCTTCAGCAACTTCAATCCTTTCTCTAACTCCTCCATTGAGGACCCTGTTCTCAGTCCAATGGTTGGCTGCAAGAATCTGCCTCTGTATTTGTCAGGCTCTGGCAGAGCCTCTCAGATGACAGCTACATCAGGCTCCTACTTCTTGGTATCCTCAATAGTGTCTGGGTTTGGTGACTGTATATAGGATGGATCCCCAGGTAGGGCAGCCTTTGGATGGCCTTTCCTTCAGTCTCTTATTTGTAACTCATGTTAAATATCTCTTTACTCTAAATTGATCCATTATATTTATCAGCTTTAAAGTTGTGAATATGCAAACATCTTGAGAAATTTCCACCAGAATAAGGTCTCAGGCTTTTTTGATGGGAGTATATCTTTGATAATATGAAGTTCTTTATAACTTCCAGAAAGCAAAACAGAGGCAAACCTACAATATTAAAATAATTAATTCACAAAATGTTAATTAATTCCTAAAAGCCACTGTTGATCATCAATACCACCACAAAATTAAAATAGAAACGTGCTGAATCCCAGAAGTCTTGGTAAGAGCTGCAAGACATTTGTTCAGTTGACTCTATTAAACTATTATCTCATCAGCATCTGGTGGGTGCCCAGTGATATCCAAGGTCATCACTAGATAGTCTAAAACAAAGACTAAACTCTGAGAGTATTGGCTGGGTTCTAGTTTTGCTTCAGGCACTCTCAAATCACTGACTGAACAATTACCTGCTGGTCTCAGTAGGTAATTCCTGTCATATGCTGACTAAGTTCATAAGGCAGTAGATAACTGTTGTATTTTCAGTGTGAAATATGGCTGTGCTATTGTCTCCAGTCTTTACTTTTTCACTTCTTCCTAGCTACCCTTCTCCCTTCTCTACTAAACCTTTAGCATGCTTAAATTCTCTCAGTATTTAGTTCCAGAAGAGAAAATATGAGAGTTTATTATTTTCTGCAGAGTCTTAACATCCTCTAGATGTGATAGTATAGAAGTTTAAGAAGGATAAGTAGTAAAAATACAGTGTTTGACAACATATAGTTTCTAGCCTATTGTGATTTTCAACACCCACAGGGATTTCCATGGAGTTAAAATATGTTAACTACTAGATACAAAAACATAAGTATTTACATGATCTGGGAAATGGTGTTAAGTATTTGACCTTAGATCCATTTGACTGTAAAAAATATTATGATTATTATTTTACATGCTCCTGAGTGTTGTTAACATTTATTAATGTGAAACAATTTGAATTTCCTGCTCCTTAGAGTACAATGTAGAAGTAATCTTAAAATGAATGAGAATAAATGCATTCTATGAAACCCAGGATATGTGGGAGACCTAGAAGATCACAGCATCTCTAGTTAATGTGACTGTACTATTAACATGGCTATACTGGTCAGATTTGTTGACTTCATACAGCTAGAGTCACCTGGGATGAGGAAACATCAGCTGAGGAATTGATTCTGGTGGACTGGCTTGTAGGGATGTACATGGTGCATTATGTTTATTAATGATGAACGGGAGTTTGCTCAGCCCATTGTGGGTGTTGTTGTGCCTGGGCAGGTGGTCTTGGCATTTATAAGAAAGCAAACTGAGGAGTCCATGGGGACCAAACAAGCAGGCAGCATTCCTCCATAGGTCTGTTTCAGTTCCAACATTCAGGATCCTGCTCTGAGCTCTGGCATTGGCTTCCCTTGCTGATAGACTGTAACTTGTAATTGGAATAAACCTTTTCTTCTCCAAGTTGCCAACGTTTATCATAGCACTACCAAGGAAATTAGTAACAGTAGTCATCATAAAAAGCAAGACCATATGCATAATTAGAATTGTATAGCATTTCTCACAACAGAGAAAGTAAAATGCATCCTAGAATAACAAAATCCTATTTCATGTTGTCCCTTAGATATTTTCTTGTCAGGTCAGATAAAATGTAAGAGAAAATGGATATATTCCTTATGCATATCGTGTTTGTTTTCCCTCTTTATAAGAAGGAAATGTGAACTGAGCATCTTATAAGTGTCCAATACTATGCTTGGTGCTTTGGACATGCTCAGGAGCTGGTCTATACAGAGAAGCATGGAAACAAACAGAAAATCCAAGAAACATGATAAACAAGTTCACATTTGAGTTTTCATATGAGATGATCTAGGGGGCACACTTCATTCAATAGCTCAGTTAGTAGTGGATAACAAGTAATTTTCAAGATTTGTCTTACAATAGTATATATTGTAAAGAACAGGAGTGTTGATGAGTAGAAATGAGTAAAATCCAAAAATAGGTGTGATACATTTCAGTTTAGTTTGAAGACACATTTTTAAGGTGGCTAGACATCAAAACCTTGGAATCTTCTTAAATATACAGATGACATCAAAGAATACAGTATGCTGTGCTAGAGGTTTTGATTTTCTGTGTAAAATAAAAGAGTAATACACTAGAAACTTCCTAAAATATATACACATCTAATGGTGATCTAAACTAAACCACTAAAGAATGGAGGGGACACTGTCTCAATTGGCAATCTCTCATCTCCAAACGAAGTATCCAGTGCTTAGATTGGGATATATCTAGTTGGTCTGTTGGCCAACAGGGCCATGGGGAATTCCCCCTAAACTGAGTCTGTTGCCAAGACTATAGGTTTCTCTCCACAAACTAACAGCAATGCCCCATTACTGAAGTCAACACCCATACAACTAACTAAACAGGAAATAGTTGAGCTGGTGCCTATGCAAAGCCTTCACCACTATGTTTCAGCATCTTAGTTAACAGGAAGGTGCTCTGCATGCTATCCAAAGAGAAATATAAATATGATGCCATAAACTATTGACAGTGGTGTCCTACCTGAGAGTACAGTAGGACAATGGTGGCACAAGGCTCGTGGGAATAACCAACCAATAACTGATTTGACTCAAAGCCATGGGATACAACCCATATCAGTGACTATTTCTGTGATCAAGTATCTGAAACTTGACCATGGACCTAGGGTAAAACAAAATAATACTGATCTTAAAAAGAAGCAAAAACAAACAATGTAGCGATAAAATAATTTCTAACTATACTTTAATACACTCATAGATCAGTACCTTGTTCAGCCATCACCAGAGAAACTCCCTCCTGCAGCACATTATGCAGAGACATAGTGCTGGAGAAGGAGCTGAGAGTTCTACCTCTAGATTCACAGGCAGCAGAAGTGACTGAGTTCCACTTCTTCCAGCCTTGCCACGTGTATTCCAGTCCATGTGACCTAATAGTTCCATACCCTGTGGGCCTGTAGGGCCTACTTTTATTCAAAGCACCGTGTGCAAATCAGAAACGATCAAGTCAGAAATATTAAGGAAGCAAAAAAATAGAGAATTAGTACTAAGTTTGGCTCAGTGAGTAGATACTAGGAACATGGAAGTGTGTCCTCTTAGGTCAGTGGGGATGATGGATAGAGGTCCGGGCAAGAATGATGAATGAATGAGAAGCTGGCATGTCCACAGACAGTGCTGAGATTCTGTTCAGGTCTAAGCTGAATTCGTGATTACAAGTTTTGAGAAGAGAACTGTAATGGGTGGATGTATCTGAAAACTGCTAACAGAATTGCAGGTGCCCTGGATATGGATGTAGAACCTGAATGTGCTTTCACCATGAGAATATCAAAGCTGCAGTGATGCCTCATGAAAGGGACTAGTAGAGTACCCTAGGCTCATCACTGATGACGAGAGTGTAGCACGGCGGTGGTTTAAGAATTAACATTTAATTACATCAAGAGAACCAAAGTAACTCTTGTAGAGTTTAATTAACTTTTTTACATTGATTATTTGCACCCAGAAAAGATGAAATAACAATAATGCCCCTGTTTTTTAAAAGCATCACAATGTTTACAACTGTGTTCCAAGAAGAAAACTTTACCTTCTGTAAAAAAAAAAGTATAAGGAGAAATACACATGATGTGTACAACATAGTTACAATAACATAAGCTTCTCTTTGTTTTGCAATTTAGAAGCATGGAAACAAATATCACATCATAGGTAAAAGTGAGTTCCATTGCTCACATACAATTATTTCCCTGTGTGAAGTTGACCTTTTTTTGTGAAAAACAAAGCGAGAGGGCTGACCATATTCTACTTTCTCTTTGATGTCTTGTAGGATGTAATGAAAGACGAGTGCTCCATGCTGAGGCTGCAACTGAAGGACAGGGATGAGCTCATTTCTCACCTTCGGGCAGAGCTGGTAAGTGATTGGCTGAAACAGATACTTTCAGGGTTATTCGCTGTAAACCTTTTTCTTTTGACACTGATATTATTATTCGTGTTTGATGAATGATTTAATATGACTATCAATTTTAACATCCTTTAGTAATGAAAGTATCATAAAGAAATATTAGGAATCAAATGTTTAGAAGATAATAGTATGTTTGCTGTGTAGAACATGAATGGGCATTGTTTATTTAGATTTTTTTAAATTTATATACATTATGAGAAACAGTTTAAAATGAATATCAGTACACTTGTTGTAAATATAAATCATAGAATCATAAAATACAAATTAAAGTGATGATGTTAACCCATCAAGAATTCTTAAGATACTGACAAAATATAATACAGTAGAAAACACTCTGATACATTATCAGCATTACAAAATAAGTACTAGTTAAAACATATTATAAGATGGTATAACATTTGACTATGTCAATGTTGGGGTATTATAAAATGCAATTTAATGAATAACTAAGTCCACATGCCAACATGCTTCTGAGTACTATTCACATACTAGCACCATTCACATTCATAGAACATTTTATGGATCTAAACAGATGGCAGTGTTTTTACTGTCACTTGACCCTTATTTATAATAGGGGTTGACAGTCCCAAGCATGTGATTCACAAGCTTCTAAATTTACTACTAAAAGTTGAGGCCCATTCACAGACAAGAGGAGCATTCTCTGCACTATAAGAAATACCCAGTTTCAAGGATCAGCAGAATATTAATAGTACAGACAGTATCTATTATGTATTTAAAAAGTGACCCTTTAATACACTTCCTCATGGGTGACCCCAAGCCATAAAATTTTGTTGCTATTTCATAACTATAATTTTGCTGCTGCTATGAATCAAGACGTAAATATCTGATATGCAGGATATCTGTGACATTTCTTTTTTTTATTATTATTAACTTGAGTATTTCTTATATACATTTTGAATGTTATTCCCTTTCCGGTTTCGGGCAAACATCCCCCCCCCCTTCCTTATGGGTGTTCCCTCCCAACCCTCCCCCCATTGCTGCCCTCTCCCCAACAGTCTAGTTCACTGGGGGTTCAGTCTTAGCAGGACCCAGGGCTTCCCCTTCCACTGGTGCTCTTACTAGGATATTCATTGCTACCTATGAGGTCAGAGTCCAGGGTCAGTCCATGTATAGTCTTTGGGTAGTGGCTTAGTCCCTGGAAGCTCTGGTTGGTTGGCATTGCTGTACATATGGGGTATCTGTGACATTTCTAATGATCATGACTCACAGGTTGAGAACTGCTGCTCTGTGCATATATTGTAACCAAGCTTTGTTTGCATGACATAGAAATATATCTCTAAATTTAGCAAATATCTAATACAAATACCTATTATCAAATGGAGTAATCAATCTTAAATAACAAGATCTGTTATTAGCTGTTATTTGCTATTACCTGTTAAGATTATCTGTTTAGTACTTTGACTAGGAGCACTTATTTTCAATAATTAACTCAGGAAAAAAAGATTGTTCATTTTTCTTCTTACTATCAGTTTGACCAGATTTAAGACATAGAATGTTCAAGAAACAGACCTTTCTTTGTTCAATGAAATGAGAAAGAAAATCATTGCTTCGAGAGCCAGTTCTACAACTATGATTACAATAATTCAGTGTCCCTCCCTCCCAAAACAGGGTTTGTCTAAATTGGCTACTTACCCTTGAAATTTTCCAAAGTAATAATCATGGCACCATTTCAATGTCTGGGCTGCACAGTTTGCATAAACATGCAGAATGTTTTAGCAAAAGAATGCTGTTACCTTTTGCAGTGAAATTTGTTTTTGGTAAAAGGACTTTCCAAAGGTAAGGAAAAAAGTGTGATGACTTAGGGAAACGTGTTAAAAAGGAAAACAATTCAAACTATATCTGAAGAATTTGTGAGGTACCCAAGTACACAGTGATGAATTATTTCTCAGCCGCCGGTGAAATGAGCCAATTCAAATCAGATTAGAATATATTAAAGGCCATTTTATTGCAAAACGGCTCTTGGGTTCACTGGCCACAGGATTTAGTCCAGGGCATTCACCATGTGGAGGGAGAGGAAGGGGAAGAGAAAGAGAAGAACTGAAAAGAGAGGGGGAGGGAGAGAATGTCTGAATTATACAAGGAGGAGCCTCTGAGGAAAGACCAGGGTTCAAGATAGGGTATGCCAGGTAGGGTCTGAGAGATGCTGGGATAAACTGGAGGCCAGGTCTGCTCTAATGTGTAAAATATGCACTTCAATCCCTTGACCCAGGGAAACCAAACAGGCAGAACTTCACAAACAGCAGGCTAATTTGTGACAGTTTGACAAATCAGAAATAAAGTTCAAGAGCAGTTTAACAGCTGCTTATTATTATAAAGATTAACAACACAATGGTTTAAAAGTTACTACATGGGTCTCTTTATTTCTTGACCACTGATAACATTATAAGCAAATCCATTACCTGTATATTATAGAATAAAATTACAAGTAATTATTCCAATAAAAGCATAGATTAAGAATGCTTCCTTTGGAATTGTATTTGTTTGGTTGAACAGTACTACTCAGAATTTTCATTCTTGTTACAAATATCTGAGCGAAAAAAATTAAGGAAGAAAGATTTTTGTCTCACAGTCCCTGATCAGTTTGTTTCAATGTTTTAAGCATATTGCACAACAACACATCATGGATGAAGGAAAGATATGCCCTTCAATATTGTTCTGCCAGTGGCTCTCTTCCTCCACATCTGCCCACTCACTGTTGAGGCAGTTCTACCTCAAATCCACTTTTCTAATTTGGATCATATCAGCTGATTGCATACTTCATTAGATCAGAGCCACCATGGTGCTATCCTTCTTGGAAATGCCTTCACATACACATAGCAATGTACCTAACCAGTCTCCAAGGTGTCTCTTAATATATGCTACTGATGATCAAGATTATTTGGCACATCTACCTTGATAGTTTCATCCATTGAATGGAGTTAATCAGTGGTCAGTTACTGTCGGTACAGAAGAGAAAATTGTAATTGCTTCTTTTTCAGCCATTCCCAATAGCCGTCTTTTCAACGTAACCACAATACTCTTGACATGCTAGAGTTATTGTGAGTTCTGCATGTGATAGGGTTCCAATAACGTCTTCCACTTCCACAGTAGATGTGAGGAGCAGCCTACATCGATATCTAATATATCTAAACGTGTTCTCATTGGAGCACAATTGCTTTAGAGGCACCATACTAACTTTCAGTCCAACTATGAAACTACATGATAAGCATATGGATACCCAGGGAGAAAGAAATCCTGCAGGGAAGATAGGCTTTTCCTATATGTCATATTAAGTGTAAGAAAGTTAATTTGTGACTCTGTCTGGTAAGGAATCTGAGGTTGGAGTACCAGCTTGGGTGGGTGCCATTGTGGACTATCCCTGGTTGATGGCTGGCCATCTTTTCACTACATACAGTGGGAGATTGGGATAGCAAGTTCTGTGTTCTCTTAGTCTAATCCATTAGAGGACCCAATCCTGTGATGTCATCTAATTAAAGCCACTTCCCAACGTTCCCTCTTCCAAGGGGACCTACTGTGTGAGTCAAGAAGGGCACAGTTCTGACCAGAGATTCTACATTGTGACCCTGCTTGTTTATTGTTATTAATCAAGAAGCATTGCAGTCAGCAAATTCTATGAAATATTTCATAAAGTATCATTGTTTCTCTTCTCCATAATTTCAGAATTATTACCATAGCTCTCCACTCTGTGCTTCCTGAGTTGGTAGACTTTATAAACCATGCGATTCTACAAAATTCAAAATAAGCATTTGATTTTATGTTATACATTCATACTGTTTGAAAAGAGCATCCCGTTTATGAACTGGATTCCTAATGAGAGTATATTTTCTATCCAAACTTTCAATTTATCATTTTCTGTGTGAAAAGGAAGGCAATAAGCAATTAGTTCTCTCAGGATCAATTTCAAGGAGTCTAATATTAACGCCTATGAAATTTTCATGCGTTACTTAATTTTATGACCTTTATTGGTTTTTGACAGATAAAAGTAATGATTTACATGGTTTTATGATGTCCAAGGGAATGTTAAATAGTACAATATCAGCTTTTACTGAGGTTATATACACCATAGGGCAGCAAATTGGAAGGAAAAAAGGAGTTACACACTGTGGCCACTTGTGTTACAGCAGAAAGGAACTGGTTGGCCATGAGAGTATATACTCCCAGCTGTTTCATCCCATAGCAGAGTCATCATACTCTGATAAGAGCACATTGCTGGGAGAAGGGCAAGGCTGTCTCTTCATTCTAGCTTTTTAAGTAAAAGTGTTTTGTGTTGACCATGAATTTACGTGGCTTATGTGAAATAGATCTATCTTGTGCTTATGTGAAATAGATCTATCTTGTCATCATATCTGTCTGTGTCTTTCTTTCTGACCTTCTTGCTGCCCTCTGCTCTCTATCCCTCTCTTCTCATCTATCCTTACCTTATCTCTGTGAAGACCATATGCAGATAACCAGGGAAGGTAGTTGTCTGTGAGCCCGGAAATGGCACTCATAAAAACCCAACTCTACTAACTACATGGTCTCAGATTGAAACGTCCAGAACTCTGGGTTACTAAAATCCTGTGTTTAAGGCCCCCAACCTGTGCTATCTGTGTCTGTCCACTTGTATCTGAGATATAGTCTTCATATATAGCCCAGGCTTGTCAGGCATTTGCTATGTAGGCTAGATTTTACTTGGCTTCCTTTTTTTTTCTGGCTTTGCTTTTTACATGCTATCATGATATTGTACCTGGCTTTGCCAGGAATCTAAGGTCAAGTTAATTCCAGGAAAGAATAAAGACCAATGCTGCTCTCTTCTCCAACTGATGAGTACATGAACTCTCCCCCCTTTGCCATAGTACCCTTTTACCTTACAAGCAGGAATCTTCATCTCAGGAAAAGATAATGTCAGGGAGCCATATTAAAGATGCAGCATTTTTTGAGACACATTTTTTATATATTTCAGGTGAACACAATCTCAAATAAACCCCTTCTTTAATAATAGCAATATAATAAGAGGGCGTGGCATTAAGTGGGTCCTGGAGGTTTAAACTGAGTTGACTGAAGCAACTTCAGCAAGTTTAAACTAGGACAGCAAGTGAGGAATTAGTGGCTTCTATCTTCCTATGGGCAGACATTTGCTTGAAGAGAAAGATGAGATAATGTGGAGATCAAAAAGAACTGAATCTGTATATTTCAATGGGAAGATATATTTTCTTTGTAGGGTATATTAGCATTGTATATATTGAAAAGATAACCCTATAACCCAGCACCCAGATTTTAGGAACTTAATCATTTACTCAATTAATATATTTAGTGAATAAACTATACATTATATACATTATACATGACTATACATTATATATGATATGCTTTATACATTATAATATATAGTATTCAGTATATACAGAATATAATATAACCAAAAGTCTAAATACAATAGCTGAATATCCACATTAATCTGAATCAATTATAATAGGATGATCTATTTACACATTCATTTAAATTTAATTTTATTAACCTACTATAACATGCAAATATTTTTCTTGCTTGTGGAAAGTTTCATTCTCTTTCTCCTCTATTTAGTGAAGGTCATGTTGAAGAGTTGCCTGTAATTTTATTTTTATTACTAATGTGGAATTGAGGGACACTACAAACTTTATCTTCATGTGCTACAGTAAATCTATGAGATCTGTCATGAACATTGGTGGTAAAATGTAGCCTTGTGTTTTAGGGAATGGATATATTCTTGTAGATACCTATTAATCATGTAAGTAGCTGCAGAATTCTCATAAATGGTTTCAGATTTGTAGGGAAATGTGTGCTTCACATGATATAAAAATAAAATAGTATGTATTTGCCATTCATCTATAGGTTAGTTCAAAATATTTTAAGTAAAGTGATGCTATTTACTTATAGAGAAAAATAACTTTTTTTTAATCTGAGGAGGAGAATTGAAATGTCCTAATTTGTATTGATCTGTCATGTATGCACTAGGGTTTTTAGTAGTAATTTAGACACATACTGTTTATACTTGGTAAAATATCAAATGAATATGTATGTTTATGTTTTAAATATATGTATGTTTTAAAAGAAAAAATTGTAAAAGTATCTCAAGATTCTTAATTTTCACATGTTCTATGAGGAAGCTTTTTCCCCTCTGAATGGTTTCCTCATCCTCTGCCCAATTGACTTACAAGTGTTAAGTGCAGCCTTTTTGTTGTTTATAAATTTCAAAATATACATTTCTTGTCATAAGGAGAGGGAGTGCTTGCCATTCTGCATTGATCACATTTGTCATTCGTGCACCCCACACTCAATAACAAGCAGCTGAAGAGAGGAGGGGTTTGTTTGGGCTCATGGCTCTGAATGTGTGCAACCCCATGGGGAGAGCATGGAGGACACTGCTGGGTGCCCTTGACTGGGGTGTAGAGTAGCAAAGGCTCAGTCATGGGACCTCAGGCCATGGAACCACCCTGCCTACACTCAATTACTCTTTGCCCTCAGCTTTACCCCTGTAGAAATGCCTGGGCTGTTTTCTTTTCTTTTTCTAGTAAAGCTGCCAATGGAGATTAGTCATCATAACTACCAAATAAGAAGTCTATTATCCCGTGGGTGAATAAAGAGCGTGTGGTTATTACTATGTCATATTTATACTATCGGTACTCTGTTTCTAAGTCACCTACCACATATTTCAACACAGGACAGCAGGAATTTACACTGAATATGCAGTCCGGAAATAATAACATAATTGCCTGAAAGTCATCTGTATTTATTATTTCTTTCTACTAAAATTCTAAACATATCAGTGATAAGAGTCCTCTTAGAAGCATCAGTTTGTGTGTGTGTGTGTGTGTGTGCATACATATCTCATATCTCATTTTTACTAATTCTAGGCATTTAAATTATACATGTACAGTTCATTATATAACTATTACTTACTTTTAATGTATCATGTAATAAATTTAAAAAAAAGCTAGCTAGGAAGACTTTCAGTTATACAGAGGAAAGACACAAACAAAATCTGTTGCATATTTTCATTGTAGCTGATAGTGTTCTAACTGTGCAAACATAGCTAGCTTCAATATAATTGATAAACTGGGTGTTGCTAAGGAAGGCTATGTGAGCTATAGATTCAAAATTTGCAGCAAAGGTATGGAATTTCACTTACTGAATCCAATCACTTAATACAACTCTTTGGGGTATTTATTTAAAGTTAAGAATTAAATTGGTGCCACATGTCAGTGGGTAAAAGTGTTTGTTGCCAGGCCTGATTATTTGACTTACTTTTCCAAAATCCATATGATCAAAAGAGATGTGCTATGACCTGCACACATGCAGCCACACAGCACTATTTACATGTTTTGCATTTTAAAATTTTGCACGCCTATGTGGACAAATAAGTAAGTGTACTTAAAATCTAAACAATTAATATAATAAATAGCCTGTGAGAAATAACAGTGCATCTCTCAGGCAGTACCTAGAAATTTGCACTCATGCCTGAACTATCCCACTGCATTTTACTATCTCCAAAACTGTTTCATGATTCTCATTGGACGTATTCATTATAGATATATTCTAGGTAATGCTTTCACTACAAACAGATATTCTGCATACCATAGGGAAGATTCAGTAGTTCCCAGTTACTCTTGTTTTTTTGAAAAAGTATGCTTATTAAATTCTCTGTTTTTCAAACTTATATTTACAAAGCTCAATAAAAGTATTGGTTGGTTGTGTTTTTCTTCTGTCCATCACTATTCATTTAATATAATGCACATTATTTAATAATAAGTTTTCCTTACAGAAAAGAGGATATTAATATACTCTTTCAGCCATCTAACACAGTAGTTCACTGAGGTAAACACTTTTTCCTCCTGATAAAAATCAACTCTGGAAAGTTAAGTAAAATAAAGGAGTTAGCAAAAGAATTACTCATTTTATTACGCATTCTTCCTCTCATTCAAAATAAATATGAAAACGATGTTCTCACTTTAATATAAATGAACCACAGGTACTCACTTCTCAGCACTCTGAGAGGCCATTCCCTGAATGCAGGCCAAGGTTGAAGATGATATCTGCACAGGCATGAGAGGCTTAGGAGCCAGAGACTTGAGTTTTTAGGAACCTGAGGCATTGAAAATATAGCATCCTGTGAAATCATGCTACTCTCCATAACATAAAGAGGGTGCTAGGAAGAAAAGGCCAAGAAATGCATATGGTTAATAGCATTTCATCAAGAATCTGGAGAGAAGAATGATTTCATTTTGTTTAAATACATATTCAAAATTCAAATTGATTGAAATTGTATACCCTTGAAGATTTAATATCAGAATAATTCCTACTTTATAAGAGAAACATCCATTCCACATTAAAAAAAATCACATCTTGAATTCAGCTTGAAAGTATTTCCCCACTTGCTCCTCCTGCTATTATAATTTATAGTATTATTTCATGCCAGTCATTTTAAGATAGAATATTCCAGCTCCATGGAAGATTTACATAAGAACAGGCAGCTGTAAGTACTTTCAAATCCTCTTTCTTTTTCATATTTAGGAAACATTAGGGACAGAAAAGAAATAGATTAGGTATACTTAAACATTATTAAAGTGTCAGGCTACTTTCGTTCTTTTTCCAGGAGAATTAATTGCACATATTCCAGAAAGGGCTTATCTCAGCAGTAATTACTCTCCTAGTCAGCACTGCAAGACAGATGTAGAATATGAATCTGACAATATCCTGTGATACATAATGGGGATTAGCGTCTGGTTCCTTGCACACTCCAGTACCCTGATGAAGAGCTGCCAAAAGATACAATCTTTAATATTCCACAGCATTTGTTGTAGCAATTCTGAATACTTGTTTAAGTCTTTATCACAGAGTGTTGTCATATTGCAGTATGTCACAGATACAGAGAAATAATTGTTGCCTAGTTTAATGGCAGTGGGACAAGAGTTTACCTTTCAGTCATGGAAGGAGGATATAGCTGCAATGATCAAGTGAGGCATCTAGCAGAATTTAATGCAAATTTAAATTGAAATGCCTGACTACTTTTATGTCTTCTCAACTTCTTCTATCAAGTGTGTCCTGCAATCACCCACATTTTCTCCTCTCTGTAAAGAAAAATGAAATGTAAATCCTATATCTTAATTTTTCATACCAACACATGTTGCAAATCTTAGTGTAAGATTTATCAAATACAGCCAATTAAATAACCAGGACATAAACTATACAGACACATAGTTAGAAAAAAAACATAATTACTGAGTTATGGCAGAAAATAATACAACGGAGATATATATGTATATATATATGTATATATTTATGTTTCAATGTATATGATTTGATGAAAATTATAACAAAATGTAAAATCTACTTGGCTTATTAGGAATTAAAAATCAGGCTTGAATCTTATTTGAAGATTTAGATTATTAAAAACCCTCCTCTCATAGGTTTTGCAGGGCAAAGGAAACTACACAATATGAAAGTCTGCTGGTTACTTCAAATTACTTCCATGTAAAAAGTTGGACTCAGAACTTGAAGGAACCAAGCTGTAATTGACATGAAAGCCTTCTCTCTGAGGAATAGCCCTGTAGTATACAAAGGATATGTAAGCTGCCATAGGAGAAAAGCAGCTGATAGTCTGACAGAACTGTACATCCCAGGAACCAAAGCAATAAACAAGATGGCATGATATTCGCAGGGGTTCCGGGGTGGCGCTTGTATCTTGGGGTAACAAACAGCTGTCCAATTGGAATTAAATTCCTCTCACTAGAAAAAAATGTGTATCTGTCAACTGTAAATCCAGCCAAACTACTCATGGCAGGTGATGCCATGAACCCTAGAGAAAAAACTACCACAGCTCCTTTCTAAGACACCATAATTCCTCCCTGCATTCTACAACTCATCCTTATACAAACAAGTGTGGTTCCTACCACACTTCTTTTCACAGAATATAAAGATCAATACAGAAAGCCAGAGCTGGTCAAAATTAACAAAGATGTGCAGACCCAATGGATACAGCTAAAACACAATTCCTATACCTAAAGACCAGAGAAAAATGCAGAAGAGGGAATGGGAATGTTATAAGAGCTGGAGGACTAATATGTCTACTATAAAATACTGTATTCTAGATATGAAAGGGAAGTTATACCCACAAAATCTCAACAATATCTGTCTGTCTGTGTCTTTCTTTCTGACCTTCTTGCTGCCCTCTGCTCGCTATCCCTCTCTTCTCATCTATCCTTACCTTATCTCTGTAAAGACCATATGCAGTTAACCAGGGAAGGTAGTTGTCTGTAAGCCAGGAAATGACACTCATAAAAACCCAACTCTACTCACTACATGGTCTCAGATTGAAACGTCCAGAACTCTGGGTTACTAAAGTCCTGTATTTAAGGCCCCCAGCCTGTGCTATCTGTGTCTGTCCACTTGTATCTGAGATATAGTCTTCATATATAGCCCAGCTTCCCACCAAAAGCCAGGGCATATTAAGGGACATTTTTTGTTGTTGAATAAGTGAAGTCATAATAACTCCATGATTTTTGCCTTTTCATAGGCATGTGTCAATCATAGCTTTAGTGATGAATTTCTTTTCGTTGTTGTTGTTAAATAAAATTTTTTGCCCGCAGAATTAATGGGCTACTAAAATTAAAGTTGTACTACACAGCATCAAAGTTCCTATAATTCCCCCAATTCATTAGTCCATCAAACATATTTACTACTAATATTTCCAAATATCTACAACAGCAGGTTTATATTAAATTTGTTCCTTTTAAAACTAAACTCAATTTTAGCAGTATTGTTTGTAAAGCTTGCTCTTTCATTAGAAAGGTCTATAAATGAAAACACTTTTTTTTAACTTGAGGTCTCTATTTTCAGCTGTCAATACAATATAAACAGATAGACAATAAATATGAGTGAAAACTGCTTATTTTTTTAAACCACAGCAAATGGAGATGCTACCTATAAAGTGGATGGATGAATAAATGAATGAATACTTCTAGGATACAGAGAGTATCTGTATCATTGACAACTGAATGTTAAGATGTGACTTTCACAATGTCTCCCATTGGATTCCATATTTATTATTATTAAGTAAACCATGCTCACTGAAGTTCTCATTTTTGACAATTCTAAAGAACATTTTACACAGAAGTGCTGGACTAGTATAACTCAACCCCAAAGAATATGGCTAAGACAAACCCTTAGCCTTCTCTAGATTTTCCCCTTAGCAACAGGTGTTTATGGAATCATAAAATCTAACTTTATTCATAGCAACCACAGATGAAATACAAATCTGATTTTAAACATTGTCTATCAGTCAGTGGTTCACAATCTGTGGATGTGACCCCTTTTCAAATGTTTATCTCCAAATATATTTACAGCACAATTTTTGACAGTAGAAATATATAGTTGTGAAATTGTAATGAAAGTAATTTTATGGTTGGGGGTCACCACAACGTGAGAAACTGTATTAAAGGATTGAATTGTTAGGAAGGTTGAGAAGCACCGCTCTAGGTAAATAAGAGTAGGATTCGCCAGCAGACTAACTGCAACTCACTCTACCTATACTCTACTGCAAGGAGTAAGAAACATATAGTATGACTCTATATGTGTGCATCTTTCTTTATCTAGTGTGTTTCCAAAACCCCAAGAGGCTCATTTCCCTGTAAGCCAAGGACAGTACCAATTAGCTCCTAAAATTATGGAAACTTCTAGTAATACTTTTATTATTTCTAATATTTCATACTGTTTATTCTGTAACAACAGGAAAAAGAAAAGACTTATGTACAGGGTAATGGCTTAGTGTTCAAGAGCATCTTCTGCTCTTCTAAAGAATATGCATTTGATTTCCGGCACCAAGAACTTGGCTCAGAACCAAGCATATCACTACTTTCATGGACTCCCATGCCCTCTTCCAGCCTCTAAGGGTACCATGCACACACATACACATACATGTAAAGCAAGACAAAGTAATAAAATAAAACAAAACATATATTTTTAAAAGACTTGTGCAAAGGTTCTTGAGAAACCCTAAGTTATATTGTATTTACTCAGATCATAAAAGCACCATTGTCCAACCTATTGTCATTCCCATACACATTTCATGGGCAAAATCATCAATTTTTAGTAAGTAAAATGAAATCCCGATCTATCAAATGTGAGAACAAATAACCTCTTCAGTGCAATATGCTTTATTCCATGATTTTCATTGGAATAAGTCATCTTCTTTCACATCCTCATTCATATCCTCCCAGAAGTCTCTATAGTTCATTTCTCTCCTTAGTTTCTACATGAAACTAATGATAGCAATAACCCTCAAAATGAGTAATTGTTGACTTGCTAAGAATTAACTTGTTTAAGCCTTTAGAATTCCACAGGTGCTTTCCAAAATTATCTCAGCATGTTGAGTGAATAATTAATATTAATACCACATTGACGTGAGGTACCACTTGCATTAATAGTTGAAATATAATCCCTGCTCTCCTTTTAAGATTCCTTGGAGAATCACAGTGCAGGAGGAAAAATATTTATTCTGCTCTGGTAATAGACAATTTTCAGACATCAATTACCAACAAAGTAATTGCATGTATACCTAATATGCCTTTTCAATTGCTTATATTATTTATTTTAACTTTTCTTTTAAATTTCTTATCTGATTTTTATTTTTAATATTTTATTTTATGGTTTTCTAAAGTAATGCAGCTGCTTATAGCTTCATGTTTGAACTTGGCAAGATGGTGGCATTACTCAGACTTGTCATTCTTTGCTTAGGTCATTTTTAAAAGTGTGCTCTGTTCATTACCTTGGAGCCATGAGACCACCTAGTAATACTACATAGTCTAGCTGCAGTGATACTCATAGAATTACTACATTTTGGTTCATAGGTTTCACCCCTTGAACATATTTAATTTAAGTCTTATTGAAAGACATTTTCTTTTCTTTCTCTATATATCATCGCTAACTTGTTAAGTCTTTGTCAGTGGTACCTACTACTCTCATGAAAGATGACAGTTTAGGAAACCTAAACTTTCCCAGAGAGACATATCCTACTACAATATAGTTTTAATTTTGTGAAGTTAAAATAGGCTATGCCAGATAGTTTAATTTTCTGCAAAACATCTGGGAGACTTTTGTTTCAGTGTAGAGAGTCTTGTGACATTTTGAAATGTTTGCCTTATCACAGGCAACACAAGGTCTGGGACATAATTGTACATATTTTTTTAATTTTCTAGTGATTTCCCATTACTCCTTAGGGGGTAGAATACAATGGAAGACGTTCTGCATTTTAAAAATTGCTCTTATACGGACAAGATTACTTCAAGATTTGGAGGAAACCTCATTTTGTCTTCCTTTTCAATGTGGTTTTATATGTATATGTATGTGTATGTATGTGTATATTATGTGTATGTATGTGTATGTGTAGATGATGTATATGATATATATGAATATGGGTATGCATATATGAATATATATGGATGAAATTAGATAGATAAACAAGGTAAACATAGAAGTAAGTATTTTATTGCCTTTTTCTTCATCATCATGCTCACAGAACAGTCATTTGGGCTGTCATAAACTTTTGAGCTGTCACTCTGATGAATGTGGTGTTAAATATCAGAAACTACAGAAGAACCTGTTTTGGAGACTTTAAAATGTGTGAGCTGGCACCTGTCCTGTTACATCTTGCCCATTCATAGGCTTTGCTTGTAGGTCTTTCTTTCCTCTGCCCTCTCTGACTCACCCATGGTGTTTTCTGGAGATAAAGAAAGGCACACATAAATTTCCAGTTGGAGGAGGGTTGCAAAGAGCAGAAGTAAATTTATTGTGAATACAACATATGCCATTTTTATGGTTTGAATGTATCCTACAGTGTTCCTGTGTTGGAAACTTAATCCATTTTTGACAGTGTTGAGAAGAGCCTTTAACCAGATTCTAGGCTATTGTTCAAGTGGGTTTATTATAAGTATGTTTACGAAATACAGTCCGTTAGCAATCAGGCACATCCGTGGACAGCTAGAAGTGACTTCATGACAGTTAGACACCTTCACAGCCAGCTCTCAGGGACAGGAGACAAAATACATTATTGCTAGTGGTCCAAGAGACAACAGGCACTCCTATGTCCGCGCCTTTGCACATGCACTATGGCCCCTGACACATGTCCCTTCGCTCATGAATCACCGGTCTGTTAAAGGACTCATTCTCTCTGCTCCCTTCTCCTTCTCTCCTGCCTCTCCAAGAGGCTGACTCTGTCTCTCCATCCCAATAAACCTCCCACGTGAGACCTGCTGCATGGTGTGATTTGTTCCGAACCGCACTGCTTACTTCTAACACAATCCACACCTATCGAATCCCTCCAGAAACATGCCTTAAGTGAATTTCTTTTGTTTATATGTTATCCGTTTTTGAGATTGTTCTATAACAATACAGAATGGACTAAGATAGTTATGGTTTGAACATGTTATGTCCCTTACAAGATTGTGTGTTTAAACATAGTTTCCAATTGATTTGCTATTTTGAGTGCTTCTGGAAAGCTTAGAAATTTGGCTTAGCTGGAGGTCACTGGGAACATCTTTCAAGGTTTTATTCTACCTCTTTTAAGTATCTGCCTATTTCTCTGAGACCCAAGAAATAAAGAACAATGCCTTCCTCTTAGTCTAACTTCCATGGTGTCCTCAAGAAGTGTTTGGACCCAAGCCACTATGGACTACAGCTCTGAAACTATGTTGTGTGTGTCAAACCCCAGGACTCTGCCTATGGAGCTGCATTATGCAGCAATAGCCATTGCTCCACACAGGGAGAATGGACATAGCCACCAAAATTAATATGGATCTTTACGTAGGAGAAATTATTAGGATATTATTACTGTCCCGATACTTCAGTATCATTAACACTTCCAGCCAAAAATATCCACATAGACTATTTTGGCCCCTGAGTCTAAAGGAAATCATGGTTTGCCCCTTGATCCATTAGAATATCATGTGCAAGAATATACATACAGTTGTTTCTCATTTTTTCATAAAAGGCAATAATATACCTTAATAAAATCCATATAAACATGACATTAATATTTACCAGATACTGAAAAAATAGTATATATTGTATGTATCGTATATAATATATTCATTATATATTCTATTAGTACACACACACACACACACACACACACACACACACACACATATATATATATATATATTTCATATTAGCCTGTTTTCCTTGGATATAACAAAAACTCAAAGCTGGGTAACATGTAATTTTTTTAATCTCATTAGCCTATAGTCATAGAAACTCAAGGGTGTGCCCCTGGCATGAGATCACCCTTTGAGAGGACTTATTACTATGGATTCATGATGTTGATAATGTGCAAGTGGGACTTTTCAGCGTGGATGGAAGCCAGGGAAGCCAGTGGGATGTCTTATTCATTTACCACTGTCTTTTCTAAGCACTAACCAGAGTGCCATGAAAACTACTTTCCTCCCTTCCACAGGGACATCCCACTAGACCTGACCTTTTTAAGATCCACTCTACTTTAAAATGAAATTCCAAGCCATGGATCTTCTGAAGACAGTTGCAATCATAATAATTTTGATCAACCCTGACCAAGTCCACATGAATTCCTTCTGCTGTCTCAGTAGAAAATTTAATGCCTTCAAAGCTTATGAACAACAATGTACAAGAACAAAAGTAAATAAAGAATACATATAGTAATCATCCATTCTGAATAATTTTATAAACTAATTATCTTTACAAATTTTGTATAATAGTTTTTTAGGAAATTGAAAGGATCTTTTATTTTTCAAATTTTTGTTTTATTAATATCATTCCTGTCACTATAGTGGTTAGTGTGTGTATGTGTGTGTGTGTGTGTGTGTGTGTGTGTGCATATGCATAATGCTGTGTGTATGTGTAGTGTGTATACTGTGTAGTGTGTCGATGTGGTTGGCATATGCCATAGCATACATGTTTATAATATCAGCTGGAGATTCCTTTACCATTTTATATCTCTTCAAAATGGTTGGAATAAAACTCATGGGATAGATCATTGGGTAAATATGCATGCCACCAAGTTTAAAGAGCTCAGCTACATCCCCAGAATCCACAGAGTATAAAGAATGAACTGATTCCTACAAGCTAACTCCTGTATGCATGTCATGGCTTATATATGAACTCAACCATGCATGCCGTAAATATATACATATGTAAAAAAATAATACATGTAAAAATAGGGACTCTAGATTTTTCCTATTCATACTGTTAATACTGTATATTACAAAACAAAATCCTTATGAATTCTTAGTACAGTATTTAATAGCAGTGATGAAGTCTTGTGAGTTGGGTAGATAAGAATCTGACAATCTGAAGCAGTTCAGAAGGGATATTCGTTGCAAACCAACGTCAGTTTTGTATGTGCTAAACTTTTAGTTGGCATTTGCCCCTACACACTGGGGTTTATTTTTGAGAGAAAAAGAACATGAAGTTGGGTGATTGGGAAGGTGGGAATGATCTGGGAGTTGCTGAGTAAGGAAGAATGTGATCAAAATATATTGGATGAATGGACATTTTAAAAGAAAATGAGAGCATCCCCTCACTGCTCTACAGCAAACAGAAACTAGAGTGGCACATGTCCTCCAAAATGGACTCAACTACTAATGTAGTAACTTGTGACTCAGTAACTCCTTCTCTGACAAGAAATCATGGATATGTTTGAAGATAAGTTCAATAATGAGCTTGAAAGTCAATGAAGAACATGCTTCACATTTCTTTGACTCGATGTGGTTCAGGAAAACGTTGCATTAGTCTTATTATTTAGCATCACTCTCTCCTTTGCCTGTGTTTTCAGTACTCTAGAATTTTAAGTGTGTGTTACCATCAGTCACATTGTAAAGATGAGGCTCTAGAGCCCCATTTAAAGTCATTACTGGACTCTGGATGCACGTCAGGCTTCCATTCCTGCTAGCAACCATGCAAACCTCTCAGCAGAAAGCATGTCACTTCTCTTGCCATTTCTGGCTGTACCTCTTTTAGTGAATGGATTTGGGCTTCAAGTCCCAAGTATGGGCCTTCTTCAATTCGTCTACTGTCTGCTGTCTCTTTTGTGTTTCCTCTCTAACTGTTTGCTTGTTTTGAGATTGCTCTTTTTGTCCCATTAAAAATATAATGACTTGTGTCAGAGCCTGTCTGGAAAGACTAATTGCTTATTCTGCTACCGTCTATGAAAAATAAACCATTAACTTCCCGCCAACATCTTATTTAAGGCATTTTTATGTAAACTCATTTTAAATACAAAATCAGTTTCCTATCTTTTAACTAATTATTGTTTGCTAAATGGACAACTTTATTAATGTTCTTGATGTTTTTTTCTTGCTGAGAAATTAGTTAGATGTTTTTGGTTTGTGCTCAAGCACTAATTTCTTGATTTATTTGTGGAACAGTATGAATACACTCTAGGAGAGGACAGGCAATATTCTGTTTTCTAGCCATTTTTCTGACCAATGCTCATTTAGTCTACAATAATTACTATAATTGTGTTGAATCTTAGTCTAATAGTATTGCATAGTTTCTTAAATGTTAGAGCTAATAACATAAAATGTACTACTATATACTTTAGTACTCTTTAGGCTTAGCAAACCTTTCTAGATCTTATGAATTTTGAAGCACGTTGTAACCTCAGATGTTTTTATGCATGAGATGTTCTCTAAACCATTATTATAACCTTACTACCTGCATTAGTTATTTTCTTTGTCACTGTAACTGAAGTAATTTACAGAGTTGGGCGTTATTTTGGCTCATAGATCCAGGATATTGTCTGTTATGCCAAGGGATTATCTGGGGACTCCATTTGGAGGCAGAGTAAAAGGTGGATTTGCCTTGTGGTCTATAGATAGCTAGTAGTAGATAGCTGAGTGGCACACAATTATAACCATTATAAACACATGAAAGGCAGAGGGAAGAAGATCAAATTTTGAGGTTATCCTTGGCTATATAGTGATTTTTTTTTGGTACGACTTGTTATGGATTCCAGTAGATCAGATAGCTGAGAACTCTGGGTGGATCAAGGACTAGGCCAGAACACAGGAAGCCAGCCAGACACCTATTTACTGCAACTAGGAGTCCTATCTTGAAAGTAACACTCCCTCCCAAATAACAACTCCAGGTAGCAAGATGAACCCGGGGGATCATTTTACATTCAAATACTAACAATATCATTACAACTTCATTTCCAGTGTGTGTGTGTGTGTGTGTGTGTGTGTGTGTGTGTGTGTGAGGGAGGGGGGAGAAAGAGACAGACAGACAGAGAGCCAGAAGCAGAGAGACAAAGATCGACAGAGGCAGAGGCAGAGAGAAAGAGAGGCAGTGGCAGAGTCACAGAAAAGCAGTCAGAGAGGGAGACAGATTGTGATATATGTTGCAATAGAATATTATTAAATTAATACTGCAGTACTATAGTTCAGGATAGTTCTTATACATTGTTAACATTTAACAAGTTAATAACAATACTTTTAAGCCTTGACTCACATTCTATAGCAACTGCTTGCAGCTGCAGTAGAAAATGTTTCCTCTGAAGAATATGTGCCATCCTCAGTGGGAGAAGTCCTCTCCCGCACTGTTAGGATGCCTGCATTAGCCTCATCACTCTTCTTTCTTGAGCTTCCCTGCCTTCACTAGCCTCCCAGACTATATAGTTCTTCTCAATCTTCCCAATGTTGTGATACCTTATTATAGTCTCTCACATTGTGATGACCCCCCTACTATAAAATCATTTTCATTGCTATTTCATTGCTGTGATTTTGCTCCTGTTATGAATTGTAATATAAATATCTGTGTTCTCTAATGGTTGTAGGTGATCCTTGTAAAAGCGTCATTTGACCCTTAAAGGGGTTGTAAGGCACTGGTTGAGAAGCACTAGGCTAGAACATTTTCATTACCAATTTTCTATACGATCAATATCTCTTGTTTCCAAACATTTACTCTAAAGTCCCTCTCTACAGTTCCCTATCACCGTTAGAATATTTCCATCTGTCCCTTCACATGCTATGTCTAGTGTTTTATCGTTGTCTTAGTCATATAGTATTTACTGCCTTCTAATCTTGATGGTATTTATTTGTACATTTGTATCTGTCTACAATAGCTAACATGTTCTAGGGGACAAAGAACTTCTAGTACCCATTCAATAGGTTAGCAAACATTTTTTAAACATGATAGATTATAAAAATCCCAGATAATTGGCATCACAATTAAATTTTGCTCTTTTGAACTGAAATCAGCTAGCAAGAGCATATAAATGAATGTGGCTGTCATCCAACAACTTATCTACAGAGTGGGGGATAGGTTTGCTTTGCGGCCTATAATAGTCAGTAATACTCTGGACCTCACAGACTCTTTAAAAATATTTCATGTGGGACTAAGATTGTGGCCCTACTGGGAGAATGTTGGCCTAATATTCGCAAAACCCTATGTCCATCCTCAACATCGTGTAGACATCACCCTGATCTGTGTGAGACTCCGTCTTTAACAAACGGTAAAAACGAATATATAATGAATGAATAATATAATACATATTAAACTTAAAAGTGTATAAAATGTGAACATCAATCTTCAATTTATTTCCTTTTCTCTCTCTAAAGTTGGCACACAGTTTATTAGTTTAAGACATTTATTCTGCCCTTGCTCTTTTTCTATTTTAAACAGTAGATTTTATCCACTGACACTAAGCTATCATATGAATGCATAACTTAGGCACCATTTATTAGAACCTTCTCATAGAGCATAATGGCCTGAACTAGAAAGCCAGAAAGTCTGGAATTCAGGATTGATAGGAAATAAATTTAAGGAGATAAAGAGATGGTTCAGAAGTTAAGAGCACTTGCTGGTCCTATGGAAGACCCATGTTTTGTTTCTAGCAACCGTATTAGCTGGTTTACAATCACCATCCGTATCACCAGGTATCTTATGACCTCTTATTACCTCCATGGGTACCTGCACTCATGTGCTATAAATTGGTGTACATACCCATTAAATAGATAAGGATAGATAGATTAGGATAGGTAGGTAGATAGATAGATAGATAGATAGATAGATAGATAGATAGATAGATAGATAGATAGATAATTTCAAAAATTATTTTTTTGTGTATGGAGCTATAGTGGCCCAGGATTAATGAGGAAGCGTTGAGGGAGCTTCAATCCCCAATACCTCAGAACAGAATGGCAGGAGTTGACTGCCTCCCACCTCCCAACCTGACTCTCGAAAGTGGGCTGCTCTACCATCAACCCTAGTAAGAATTTATTACTCTGACAGACTTCTTTTCTTGTTTGACCATATAAGAACCCTTCACAACCCTACAGTCCCTGAATGTACAGGTGTAGCATCTTCTAATACTTCTGCCCTGATCAATGGTACAAAACCTTGGCCCAGAGACCCTGGCCATATCCCCAGGGGCATAAATACCTGTTTCTTCCCCTCACTGATTGAGCAAAGTTCTCTGAAGCTATTCCTGGGTGTGCTTTTTGCCCCTGCACTCATCACTGACCAACGTCCTGCACTGTACCTACCCATGTCTAATTAAACTTCTCTCCCGTCAGCCCAACTCAGGGAGCATTGGGCCTGGCTACCCCAAGGGAAAAGGAGATGCTGGAAGACATTTTTGGTGATTGCTATTAAAATTAATTCCTATACAAAAATATTTCTGAAAAGTTTAAAACCTCACAGAGTTCTTTCTTATATCACTTATGAGAATGTCAAGTTTTCTTATCTTTTGAGTTAGATTTAAACAGGATGTAATGTTGTGAACTATCGTTACTTCCTGTACAGGAACGCTACAAACTGTACTAGTCTTGGAATGCTCTCAGTCTGTTTATCAAATCATTTCTTTGTATGTGTTATTGGTTATTATTTTTCAGGGAGGGGAAGATAGCATTATTTTTATAATAGCATCCTATAGATTTCTTGTAAGGAGATGAAATGTTTCTCACATACCCTAAAATGGCCTGTTCATTATTTCAGGCTTAAATGTGTTGGATAGTCTGCTCTGATTGTTAATGAATTACTAATATAAATGTAAACAGTGAATTAATCCAGCAACTGTAT
Organism: Rattus rattus; assembly: GCF_011064425.1. NCBI lineage: Eukaryota > Metazoa > Chordata > Mammalia > Rodentia > Muridae > Rattus > Rattus rattus. The sequence goes on along the minus strand of NC_046159.1, from coordinate 80,874,570 downwards.
TTCTTGACCTTATTAATCCACAATAACTGTACAGAAAAATTAAGACTTATTTAAAACTGCACCTTAATATATCTTTACCTTCTATGCTAATCTGGCCACATCCCAGCCCCATTCCCTGATACTTGTATATTATTATTGATCTGGCTCTTTGGGCTCTCTGTTCATGATTCCAATTCCTCCATCCTCCCAGTGCATTGGGTGACCAACATTTATTGATAACAGAGAGAATAAATGGTAAGAACTGTCTATACCAACTCGAGAAAGGAAATTTTTGGTGTAAGCATTATAATGACTGATCGAAACAAGATGTGAGGGTAGACGAATCAAATCGGTATTTGAATAAGCCACGGGTACACTTTACACAGCTTACAAAATATTATGCTTACATTGATAACTGTAACAAGGTGGTTATGTGATCTCTTTAAGTAGTTATGCATGCATATGTGTTAAGACCTTGCAGAAAGTCTAAGAATCTTCAAGAAGTGCTTGGACCATGGGAACGTTTAGGGAAGTCTTCTTCCACCACGAAGCGTGTTTGAAAATTTTGGTAAAGAAGTAGTTTCAATATCAAAGTATGCTTTCACATATGTATTGTCACAGGGATTTATAGGAGAGGAATTAATTTTTATAACTATGTTAAATCCAGACACATGTTGACACCTGGTTGGTTGAATGTCTTTATGAAAATACCTCAAAAAAATCAAGTTGTCCATTTGAAACTGCTAAAAAGTATTGGAATGTAAATTATGGCCCTAGTAACATATAGAATAGTGTAGAAGTTATGTCTGATTCTTTCTCCCATCCTCATGCTCCCTGAAATTAGACTCAGTGTCAAAATATATTTACAAATACCTTGGCCATACAGCTAGGCTTTACTCTGACTAGATCATAGCTTAGATAACACAGTTATTTTAACTTACATTAGACATAATGTAATTTGTGTTCACCTCATCACACCTCCTGGAAAATCTTCCCATGCATGTCTCTATCCCAGAATTCTTTCTGCCTCCTGGATGTCCCACCTTCAATTTCCTTCCTGCCTAAGCCATAGGCCATCAGATTTGTTACTGACAAGTGCCATACAGAGGTAAGATATCCACTCTGCGTCATAGTGTGCTCACTGCAATGCTTCCGTTACAGCTGAGATGGAAGAGATTCTTCTTTCTGTCACATCAATAGATACTTACTCTTCCCCAAATGGTGTGGAAGGAGCATTTTACATTCCTACTATCTAATTATCAAATTAGTGTTTGGTAAAAATCTCTTTAGATATAGTTTCCATATGTTTATATTTTACTAGCAAATATTCAGCAATCACGTAGTTATTGTGAACTATTCTTCTGTGGATTTAATTCCCTATAAGGGGACACCTTTAGATTCCTCTAGAAACAGTTTAAATTAGTGATTACATTTTCTTGGTACTTAATTTGCATGAAGATTTGAAACTTAACTCTTGAGTGGTGCACTAATGTAGACTGATAGGTAAAGTATCTTGGTTCACTGTGAGGAAGGCTGGTGTTGACCTGGGCCCTGGCTGGATGGGGATGCTTGGCACCAAATATGGGCTGTAATCATATTCCCTTAGCTATAATTGGAGATGTGGTCTATGCCACTTAGCAACTAAGGGATCTGCATCTGGGTCATGACCTGAAACTCCCCTATACCTCTTTCTGGAGATTTCTTTAACTAAATAAAAAAAAATGGGATTTTACTTCTTCCACTTATTTTTGTCAAACTGAATCATCTCATTTTGTGCTACAAATGTTCTTAAGCCAATTCACATTTTAATAATAATTTAATAATAATTTCTTCTACCAGACGTATCTTTTTTTTGAGACTTGTGTTTCTTTGACTGTTCTTGAAATTTAGTACTCAAGTGACCTTCTGATCTCAGTGTACCAGGAAGCAAGATTATCCGTGCACATCACTGCAACCATCTTCAAAGACAGACACAGTGCATACCATAGCAACCAGCTTTAAAGACACACACACAACACGCACCACTGCATTTATCTTTAAAACATAGAGCACACCACTGCAGCCAGCTTTAAAGACAGACACAGTGCACACCACTGCAGCCAGCTTTAAAGACAAACACAGTGTAGATCACATCAGCCAGCTTTAAGATACAAGGCACACCACTGCATCAACTTTAAAAAAACTGCCCAAATTTAGTGTTCTTACCATATATTCCTTGCTTTTACAAATTTTATGCCTTGAGTGTTTGCTTTTGTAAAATATTTTAATATTTGGCCTAAAAATGTATCAGTCATTCATGAGAATCCAGCTCTTCACATTTCTCTAAATGTGAAGCTTTTCCATTGTTTTGATAAAATTCATGACCAAATGTAAACTAGGTAGAAAAGACTATTTCAGTTTCCAACGTTTAGGTCACACTCTTTCACTGAGAAAAGTCAGGACAGGAAATCAAGGCAGAAATCTGGATGGTTGTGCAAAGGCCAAGTTCTGTTTACAGGCTTGCTTACTATAGCTTGCTCAGTCTGTTTTCTTGTAAACCCCAGGAACTAGAGTGGGTTGGGCTATTTCACAGCAATTGCTAAGTAAGAAAATTAGGACATCTCTGCTTACAGGCAAATCTTATAGAGACAGTTTCTCAATTGAGAGTCCCTTTTCTCAAATGGGTCGACCTTGGGCCAAGTTGACATAAAATTAGGCAGGATAGTACTCTAATAGGATTTTCTTCTTTTCGGTGTACTATCATTTCACCCCCCAAAATATACAAATATATTATATTTATATATACTTTTAATATTTCAAATCTTTTGTGGAAGACATGAAATTTGGTCAGGTCAAAAGCTAATAATTGTACAATATAACTAAACAATGTAGAAATGGCATATCAACACGCAGTAGCCATTATTCCTAGATTTCACATGAAGTTACCATAATGGAATCCACTGACACTAAGTATGATGTTAACATAATGCTGGAGAAAATTCAGTTACATTTGCTGGATGGCAGAGAACCTGTATTCCAGGAGCCTGGCCAAATCTCCTGGAAGTCAGTCTTCTGGAACTTGCTGGAAACTTGAGCAGTTCCGAGGAATGTAGAGAAAGGAATGTGTCTTGGTAGAGACATTCATCTAATAATAATAATAAAAAAAAACATAAGTAGGTTTCTGTGGGGAGTTTCTGGCTAACAGTACTATTGATGGTCATGTATTACAGCAGTGGGCAGTCAGAGAGTTAGGAAGATCCAGGACCCTGGTTCTGGGGAAGGAGCTTACGTTACAAAAGCCTGTTATAGAGAGAATGCTGCAGCAAGGAAGAAAACTCCTTTGTACAATGCTTTTTATAGCCCCTTCTACTTACCAAATGGAACATCTTTCAAGCTAATAAGAAAGACCATTTAATGCTCTTAGCTCAACTTTTTATAGAGTAAGAAACGAAGTGTAAATTTGAAGTTGAGGGACAAGATGGCATGAAACCCTTCTACAAAGAAATGTGTGTTTACTTAAATTGCAACATATGTAATTTGTAGAATGTTCTGACAAAGTTGTGTACAAAACTGAGACTGACAAGCTTCCTGCAGAGCAATTCATACACCAGCTTCTGACAGACACTCAGATTTGCCCAAAGTCAGACACCTACCTGGCTAAGCTACTTCTGAGACCAAGACACTGCAGCTGTCCCATGGCTGAGAATGGCCTTGGGAAGAATCAAGAGATAAACAAAGCTAAGATGTGCAAGGTTTCATCTTGCGCAAAATAATCCCACAAGACCCATGCATGCATGCTTAAAACCAGAATCCATTCCAGTATCTGTCATATCCCACCAATGTTTGGTTGCTTCAGCAATCTTTGAAATTTTGAAATTTATGCGTAGAACATACTGTTTTTTTTTCTTATAGCACTGTTCCTTTCACAAGTAGACATTCTTTACAACATAATTTCATTCTTAAGAATTTTAAGATAGCAAATCTTAGGAGAAAAGGTATTCAGTGATCCAAAGTATTGTTGCTATAATTTGTTTGCTAATTCATAAAAGTATAAAAAAATCAAAGAGCTGTTTACAAGTTATGTATATGAATTCATGTAAAAACAAATTTATTTTGTCTTTTTTTGTTTTGTTTTGTTTGTCTTTTTTTTTTTTTTTCGGAGCTGAGGACCGAACACAGGGCCTTGTGCTTGCTAGGCAAGCGCTCTACCACTGAGCTAAATCCCCAACCCCGTAAAAATAAATTTAAAGCTTAAGCTAAGAGTGAATTATTATTTTGGTCAATCTTACTGATCTCATCCACATTGCTCTTCCTGAGTTTGTTGTGTTTTGTTTTAATCTTTCTATGTCAAAACAAGTTTTAGCTGTATAAGTCAATAGAGCTATAAAGATTCTATTTTTAAAAATATCACCTAGGAAAAGAAAAACATCTGGGAGATGACCATTAGTCTAAACTGAGAACTTTTGGGCAAGTCTTTGTGTACTTTGTAAAGTTCTGGGTAATGAGTGGTGTTTCTGATTTCTGGTGTTTCATTTCTCATTTGGTAGAGGGTAGTTTCCATGAAAGACTGTTTTATGACTACTGATGAGATTAGTTTAATTTAGATGGCTTATGGAAGATATATTTACTCATGCAATATGAGGAAAGGTATAAGAATCATTGACAGATCAGTGGTTAAGAGCAGTGACTGCTCTTCCAGAGGTCCTGAGTTCAATTCCCAGCAACCACATGGTAACTCACAACCATCTGTAATGAGATCTGATGCCCAGCTACAGTGTACTCATATAAAGAAAACAATAAATAAACTTTAAAAATAAGAATGTTTTCCTCCCTATCATTCTGCCTATGTAAAATACTTACTTATTATTTATCCATTAGCACTTTCCACTGTTGAAAGGGAAGTTTAAACAGATTAATGATTAGGCTCTGGAATTTGGTTTGTTTCAAATTTCTTTCAATTATTTCTAAGAAGCTTATATTGAGCAACTGATGAATTAAACACTCTTCAGGGTACCTAGAAGTACAGAAATGATTAAGTTCCTGCAAACTTCTCAGTGGGTTTTCAGGTCTGACAATAATGAAGTGTTCTTTGCATTTGCTGAACATGACTTTCTTCGGTTTAAAAAAAGAAGATAGGTTTTGGACAACATTAAAAGAAAAGGCAGATGGAGTTAATCATGTTAACTGGCAGACATGTTCAGATTATAGAGATGTTTGAGAAACCTGAAAGGGCTAGAAAGGGGCCTCCTCCATGTGAGAATTAGATGACCCTGATTAAAGATAGTTGTTTCCTATTCTGCAAGGAAGTATTAAAGGGATTGATTCAATCATGTCTAGAGACAATACTCTTTCTATATCTGAGGTCTTTGTTTACTTCAGAATCTTTTTTTTACGTTTTTTTATTTTATTTTTATTATTATTAACTTGAGTATTTCTTATATACATTTCGAGTGTTATTCGCTTTCCCGTTTCCGGGCAAACATCCCCCTCCCCCCTCCCCTTCCTTATGGGTGTTCCCCTCCCAAACCTCCCCCCATTGCTGCCCTCTCCCCAACAGTCTAGTTCACTGGAGGGTTCAGTCTTAGCAGGACCCAGGGTTTCCCCTTCCACTGGTGCTCTTACTAGGATATTCATTGCTACCTATGAGGTCAGAGTCCAGAGTCAGTCCATGTATAGTCTTTGGGTAGTGGCTTAGTCCCTGGAAGCTCTGGTTGGTTGGCATTTACTGTACATGGGGGGTCTCGAGCTCCTTCAAGCTCTTCCAGTTCTTTCTCTGATTCCTTCAACGGGGGTCCTGTTCTCAGTTCAGTGGTTTTGCTGCATACGCCCTGTATTTGCTGTATTCTGGCTGTGTCTCTCAGGAGCCGATATGCATTCACATTTTGATCATCCGTCTTGAGTTTCATTTGTTCTAGGCATCTAGGGTAATTCAAGCATTTGGGCTAATAGCCACTTATCAATGATTACATACCATGTATGTCTTTCTGTGATTGGGTTAGCTCACTCAGGATGATATTTTCCAGTTCCAACCATTTTCTTAATTTCATAAAAAGTCGTTGTTTTTTGATAGCTGAGTAATATTCCATTGTGTAGATGTACCACATTTTCTGTATCTATTCCTCTGTTGAAGGGCATCTGGGTTCTTTCCAGCTTCTGGCTATTATAAATAAGGCTGCGATGAACATAGTGGAGCACGTGTCTTTTTTATATGTTGGGGCATCTTTTGGGTATATGCCCAGGAGAGGTATAGCTGGATCCTCAGGCAGTTCAATGTCCAATTTTCTGAGGAACCTCCAGACTCATTTCCAGAATGATTGTACCAGTCTGCAATCCCACCAACAATGGAGGAGTGTTCCTCTTTCTCCACATCCTCGCCAGCATTTGCTGTCACCTGAGTTTTTGATCTTAGCCATTCTCACTGGTGTGGGGTGAAATCTCAGGGTTGTTTTGATTTGCATTGCCCTTATGACTAACGATGTTGAACATTTCTTTAGGTGTTTCTCGGCCATTCGGCATTCCTCAACTGTGAATTCTTTGTTTAGCTCTGAACCCCATTATTTAATAGGGTTATTTGTCTCCCTGCGGTCTAACTTCTTGAGTTCTTTGTATATTTTGGATATAAGCCCTCTACCTGTTGTAGGATTGGTAAAGATCTTTTCCCAATCTGTTGGTTGCCGTTTTGTCCTAACCACAGTGTCCTTTCCCTTACAGAAGCTTTGCAGTTTTATGAGATCCCATTTGTCGATTCTTGATCTTAGAGCATAAGCCATTGGTGTTTTGTTCAGGAAATTTTTTCCAGTGCCCATGTGTTCCAAATGCTTCCCTAGTTTTTCTTCTATTGGTTTGAGTGTATCTGGTTTGATGTGGAGGTCCTTGATCCACTTGGACTTAAGCTTTGTACAGGGTGATAAGCATGGATCGATCTGCATTCTTCTACATGTTGACCTCCAGTTGAACCAGCACCATTTGCTGAAAATGCTATCTTTTTTCCATTGGATGGTTTTGGCTCCTTTGTCAAAAATCAAGTGCCCATAGGTGTGTGGGTTCATTTCTGGGTCTTCAATTCTGTTCCATTGGTCTATCTGTCTGTCTCTGTACCAATACCATGCAGTTTTTATCACTATTGCTCTGTAAT